>NC_140948.1:25160336-25417836 GCF_014529385.1 Adiantum capillus-veneris | reverse complement strand
CTCCGTCGCACTTTGAGGTAGAGAATCAGCACATGTTTGACATGTGTGATAAGTTACTAGATCATGAGCATGACGTGTGTGAGGAGGATTGTCAGCCCTGCACTAAACGGGCTGCCAAAATGGAGGATAGGTTGATGACGAGTGCCCGAACACCTCTTTACGATGGTGCACGGTACTCGGTGCTCCGAGCATCGTTGGAAGTACTCAACTTGCAAGAAAAATTTGGTTAGAGTAATGCAAGTGTCTATGCACTATTTCTGTAAGTATGGAATGTGACTTTTATATACTCTCTCCCTCTCTCTTTATGGTGTCGTCTTCTAAGAATTATACTAATACGCGTGTTTGTTATAGTTTGATGGGCAAAATGTTTCCAGAAGATTACCACATGCCTCCAGATTGTCAACGAGCTAGATCGTATGTCACTGCACTTGGAATGGAGTATGAGGGCATCCATGTGTGCGTCAACGATTGCATGTTATACTGCAATGAGCATGCACATGCTACCTCATGTCCCGTGTGCGGGGAGGCACGATACAAGACAAGAGTGAGCGGGGCACACCTACCCCGCAAGGTATTAAGACATTTTTCATTAATTCCTCGCATCCAACACATGTTTAAAAGCAGGTCTACCGTGGAGCTTCTCACGTGGCACGCAAACCATCACTCAAATGATGGAATGTTGTGTGTCCCTGTCGATTCACCTGCATGGAGGCACACATTGAAACTCAATGGCCAGAGTTTGGGTTGGAGCCTCGACACTTGAGGCTTGGGTTAGCAAGTGATGGTGTCAACCCCTTCGGCACTAAGTCTACTTCATGGAGCACTTGACATGTGGTGATCGTCAACTACAATATTCCACCATGGGAGACAACCAAGAAGGGCAATATACTTCTTTCCTTGCTTGTGCTAGGGAAGTACAAAGTGTCAAATATTGGCATTTACCTCGAGCCCCTCATCGAGGAGTTGGGGGAGTTATGGAGAGGCATTCATGTTGTCGATGTCTCACTTGCAAAGGGGGGAGAAAGGCTCAAGTGAGGGGAATCCTTATGTGGACTATGCACGACTATCCTGGGCTTGGAGAGATTTCTGGTAACCCCTGTCCTCTATCTCTCTTTCCCTCATTCCCTCTCTCCCTTTAGCTCACTTTAGTTCACTCATCTCTCTAACCATATGATATGTATGCAGGGTTGTCCACATCAGGGCACAATGCATGTCCTACTTGCGGGCCATCATTGGTGACGGAGAGGCCCGATTCCTTGCACAAGGTAATCTATTCAAAGCTCCTCTAAAGCTCACGATGGCAGATTGGGCAACCATTTGGGAGGAACACCACAACAACAATCCGGCTCCGTGTCCTCCACCAAAAGGTATGTCAAAGTATTCCATATTTTTAAGGCTTTCATATTTGAAGGACTTAAAAATACAACACCTTTTGGATCCCATGCACATATTCAAGAATGTAGCCCAAACACTATGGGACCACGTTATTGGCAAGAAGGACTCTTTGGGTGCGAGGGAGGACTTGAGGCTTTTAAAACGTCTCCTCGCCTCTGCCACTCCACGGCGTGTCCCAAATGGAAATATTTTGCTTCCTAAAGCACCATGCATGCTAGCAAAAGAATAATTAGACAAGGTGAAGGGTACCATCGCCTCTATTCGCACACCAATAGGATACATGAGGTCGCTAAAGGGAGCTTTCAAAAAAGCAAAGAAGGGTGGAAGCGTTCAATTGTATGGGTTGAACTCCCACGATTGGCACAAGATGCTTCAGGTAATCTTCATACTCCCTATTCTATCTATAGTTTGTGTGTATGACTATCACTCACTTTCACTTTCCCTAATTTACATTGTAGTTCATTCTGCCGGTGAGTATGTGTATATGTCAGGACAAGAAAGTCAGGGATGCTATTTTCAAACTAGGAGAGCTAGTAAAGTACACCACAAGACTCCACTCAACTACACCTTTTTCATGTACACAATAATTTCAACTTGCACTTAGTGTATCCTTGTGTGTTTTCTTGCAGATTTGTGAGCTCCAAGGAAATCGAAATAGATGCTATCCCTGCTGCTCAAACACTTGCAACAGAAACTGTGTGTGCCATTGAAGATGCATTTCCTCGATCGGTCCTTCTTAGTCAAATTCACCTCTTGGTTCACGTGGTGGAGGAGATAGCTATATGTGGAGTATGCATGCACGATCGATGTTCTTCTTAGAGAGGTTTTTAAAGACTCTCAAAGATTTTGTGCGGCTATGGTTTCAACCAGAGGCATGTATGGCCGAAGGGTGGATTGTTCAAGAGGCATTTGTTTACATATCAGAGTATTTGACACAAGTTGATCTTTCAATGCCTCACATGTGGTCAAACGAGGAAGATGCAAGGATGACTTCACACTTGACAAGTGGAAAGGGGAAACTACTTAACATGGATATGAATCTATCCCGAGTGGTCGAAAACTTTTGCATTCTCAATGCAAAGATTATGACCAAGTGGGTGGACTTGTGGACAGTGGCAAAGGCCAGGCGTTTGCAAGAGAGGGAAGCATAGAAACAAGCACATGGAGGAAGGAGGGCACCCCCAGTGTTTAGACACCTTGCATGTTTCCCAAATCTCATTAGTGCAAAGCGGATTCATGAGAGAATGACCGAGGCAAAAGCGTGCTGAGAAGACATCACCAACAAAGAATGGGAGTATGCATGAGGCTGCGTACCAAAGGTAGAGTACTCATATACCTAAACCATATTGTCTTGTTATTTCTTGAAATTATCTTTAATATGTATTTGATAAATTAATATATTTTTCTATTTTGTAGTGCCTTTCCTTTAACTCTATGGGGACTGTATGTGGTCAAAGGGTCGTCACTTTTGTACGCGCCACATTGACGAGCGTAGAACCACCATGGATTGTGCCATCATGGGCAACCTTGTCACAGACGGTGATAATGCCAGGTACTGTGGAACTATTGAATGGATACTAAAGGTTAATTTTAGAACCTTTCATAGCTTCATCTTCAAGTGCAAGTGGTTTGCAAATGTGTCTAGACAACATGAGAATGGCCTCTACATGGTGGACTCTAGTGTGCATCACACAGGGAGGTATGACAATTTAGTTTTACCGCGCAATTGTGAGCAGGTGAGTGACATGTACCTTTTTTATTCTTATTTACTTGTAGCGTTAGTTATACAAACTTTACTCACTTTGAGCTTCTATTTTATAGGTCATCTATATCCCAGCAATCCACCAACCAAAACTTTGGTTCGTAACTCCCGTAACACCTCGGGGAAGAACCATTTTTTCCACTAATGAAGTGCAGACTATCTGCGACCCTCTTCCACCTCCGACTTTGGATGAGGTGGAAATAGAGGAGAGGGAGGTCGATAAATCAAGTCCGACGGCAGCAAGTCTTAGTGAGGATGATTGTCATGATGATGAAGATGATGAGATGGAGGGTGACAAACTTGAAAATGATGAAGCTGGCAATGCATCCACAAATAGAAATTCCGTTTCTCTCTTTATTGATTTAGGAGCCATGGGCTTAGAATTGGGTGATGCTTCATGAAGAAATCTTTTGGAAGATGATTCATAAATATTTTGCAGTAATGAATTTTTTTGGTCGTGTAATCCATTCACCTCTCTCTCCCTACTCTTCCTCTCTTTAGATTTGAGAATATGCTCAATTATGTTAGTCAATTGACAATGATTATTTTAGTTGTAACCAAGTGTAATCTTATGTCCCCCGCCTCCTTCTCCTCTCTCTCTCTCTCTCTCTCTCTCTCTCTCTCTCTCTCTCTCTTTCTTTCTCTTCTTTTTTATATTTGAAAATTATATACAATATTCTTTAATTTTGATTGAGAGGAGGGAAACACCAAAAAAATTTAATTGGGGGGGGGGGGAGGGGTTAAGCCAGAATTTGAAAATTTAGGCGCTAAATTTGGGCAGCGGATATAACTACGGTAATGAGCGCAGTAATAACAGTGGTAATAACAGCGGATAAAGTCGCGTTAATACCTTAAACACACAAAAAAACCCCGCCCTCCTCTCTCTTGTTTCTCTCATTGAATTTACACCTTCTCTCTACAAAATGCGGTAAAATGGCGCGGTAAACACGTGGAGATTTTCATAGTGTGTGAGAGTGCAAACTGAATATTTGGCCTCCTGTTGCATACATAAATGAGGCATCCAACAGCAGTTTGGTAAAGAGTGACAATATTTGCAGGATCATTAGCATCATGTAGACTCAATTTCAAACCTGTTTCCATGGGAGTGGCAATAGGTTTGCAATCCTCAAGTCCAAACGTACATAGCAATGTCTCTATGTAACTTTTCTGACACAAGGAAATACCACCATCACATTGCTTAAACATTATGCCCAAGTAATGATGCAACAGCCCCAAATATTTCATCTTGAAAGTAACCTTCAAATCAGCCTTAAATTCAGCAATATGTCTCTCATTTGGTCCAATGATCAGTAAATCATCTACATAAAGAACCACAATGAGAAGTACATTATCCTCAAGCTTTACATACAATGTGCTTTCTGTTGGACTGTTACAAAAGCCTTGTTTGACTAAATGAGTGTCAGCTTTCTCATACCAAGCACGAGGAGATTGCTTCAACCCATACAAAGCCTTGTTATATTTGTACACTTTGTACTCTCGTCCTTTCTTACAAAACCGCGAGGCTCTGTTACATAAACTTCCTCAAATATGTCACCATTCAAGAAAGTAGTAACAATGTCTGATTGATTACATCCCAGCCAAAATGAGCTGCCAATGCACATAGAAAACGCAGAGTAGTCATACGACAAGTGGGAGCAAAAGTCTCTTCATAATCTATGCCTTTTTGCTGTGCATGACCCTTTGCAACAAGTCGAGCCTTATGGTGATCGATCTCACCATTCGGCTTGCGTTTCAATTTGTAAACCCACTTTGTCCCAATGCCCTTTTTGCCAGGAGGCAAATCACATAAAGTCCATGTGTCATTTTCTATAAGTGCATCATATTCTGATTGCATGGTAGCCATCCAATTTTTTGAATTTTGTGCTTCATCAAAAGATAGGGGTTCCTCAACATCATGTAAGCTAGACACAGCCAAAGCATAACAATCTAATGCATAAGATGCATGGCAAGAGCCTGACCGAGTACGGCTAGACAAAGGTGCATCCAATTTACTGTCACAAAAAGTGTGCACCAGCCATTTGGCATACCTCTAGCCTGCTCATTTTCAGCCCTTTCCTTATCAAGTACATCACGTACATCTGCATCAGTAATAGGTTGATCTATAACATTTCCAAAAACCCCCATAGGGCTGTACATTTTCCTCATTGGAATTTACATTCCAACTTTCACCACTGAAAAGAGGCAACAAAGTGTCATAAATGCCGTGTGAGCTTACATTATTGTCTTTAGTACATGACAGCAAGGGCTGAACATAATCTTCCACAAAGACTACATCCCATGAAACCAAAATACACTTTGTTTGTGGATGATACAACCTATAGCCTTTGCTTTTAGCACTATAACCAACAAAAATACATTTGGCAGCCTTATCATCCAATTTTTTGCGTTGTCTTGTGTTGGCGCATTCGCACGCTAGGGTAGCACCCCTGCCAGCTCAACCCCCACCCCACTCCAGCATGTACACTGCCTGTGGGCTTGCAGAGCATTTGCACGCTTCCCCAGTTTTCCACGTGGAGCCCCTAAACCGGCTACAGCTCGTAGAGAGAGAGAGAGAGAGAGAGAGAGGGGGGGGGGGGGGGGGGGGGGGGGGGGGAGGAGAGAGTTTACTAGTAGGCGATAGCCGGTAGTTGCCGGTTGACGGAGAGAGGAGACAAATGCATTGCATTGCGTCGCCAGTTAATGATGGCGAAGAAAACCCAACTCTACCATTTTAGGCGGAGTCGAGATTACCTGGGCTTCATTCAACGCTGCCATACTACCCCCAACCACGCGAATGCTCTGATTTTGTGAGGGGTTGGAGTTAGAGAAGGGGTGGCACCACGCCATGCGAACCCGCCAAAGCAGTTGTATCATGTTGAACGTTCTTGTGTGATAATTGCTATGAGCACTAGCTCCTCTTGGTCTATTTAATTATAGTCCACCATCATGAACCTATGTGCTTTACTTAGAGCGCGTCCGCATGGCCAGGGTTGTGAACCTCTCCATGTGTGCATGCGTCAATAAACACTACTCTCAATCCTCAACTCTATCGAAATCGGCAGAGCTGAAAAATTGTTTCTTCTACCCTGCCTGCTGAAAACATGCAGTTATTCACTCGCAATTACTCTACAACCATAAACGCATGTCTATATTCTAACCCTTATTCTTGTTTATACTCCCACATTAAATGATCACTTTAATATGAGAAAATCATTTGGGTTGGTTAGATATTAGATTTTATGACATTACCTCTCTCTTGAAATCATAGTCGTTGTCTACTATGAGGTAGAAGAGATAGTCATTAGTCTACGTTTCTTAGCATAGAGGATCCCTTTTTACCCTGCGACAGCATTCCAGTATGGATGACTAGTGAGACGTAGCTGCCGCAAGCATGTCTGCTCTTTAGTCCATATCATACTCCCAAAGTAGAGTAACAAATTCTACTTGGTGTTTGAGTGACGTTGTCATCACAAACATGATACTAAGCATGCATACTATTTAAATTTGTGCACAAAAGAGGATTAGTCTTATAAGACAAAAACGTTGTTCATTAAGAAAGCAATTACATTTGCTTACTCTAGTGCAGCATTGTAAGCATTGACAAGGTTCATACTATCCTTAAGCTGTATTCCTTGCATCCATCTAGCATCTTCAAATGGATAATTTTTGAACTTAATAAGATATCGTCGGATAATCTTACCATGCCGTAGTACCTTTTCATGCTGAACGATAGCTTCGGGTTGTAGCACCTCTTCTTGCTTTTCCATTTCTGGAGGGTCTTCAATAATTGGTTCTATTGGTGGCTCTCCTTTGTAGGGCTTAAGTAGGCTCACATGAAAAGCATTGTGTATGAGCCAATGGTTGGGCAACTTGAGTTGATAAGCCATGTCATTGATTGGCTTCAAGATTTGAAAAGGACCATAGTATCTTTTTGCTAATTTAGCATAATACTTTTGATAGCCCATAGGATTTTTGCCCGTCGTTTGCCTCAATCGAGCCTTGGGAAAGTTAGGTAAGACCCAATCATTTTCTTTGAATGTTAAGGCCCTTCTGTGCTTGTCAAGAGTAGGTTTTTTGCCTTTGTTGAGAGATGGATATAGCCTCCTTAACCTTTTGAAAATATTCTTGTAGGTCACGGCTATACTCATCAGCAGCGAAGATCTTCCCATGTACTTTAAGAAGTAGCAAGGTACTTTAAGTAGTAGCAAGGTACTTTAAGTAGTAGCAAGGTACTTTTATGTCTTCCGTTCATGATCTCAAAAGGTTCTTTTCCTGTAGTAGTATGGACAGTGTTATTGTATGCATACTCTACAAGGGATAAATACTTCTCCCATTGTGATCGTTTATCTACTTCTGTAACATAAGTCTTTAGTAGATCCAGTATCGTAAGACTGGCTATCTTACTTTGGCCATCCGTTTCTGGGTGGTGGGCTGAAGAGAGATTCAATCTTGTACCTAGATTTTCAAAGAGACCTTTCCAAAAATTACTGGGCATTCTAGGATCTCTATCTGACAAGATGGATATTGGTAATCCACTGTGTTTGAAAATCTGAGATATGAAGATGGTTGCCATTTGGTGTGCCGTAATAGTCTTTTTGACAGGAATAAAGTGTGTTGGCTTGCTAAACGTGTCGACTATTGTTCATATTCCCGTATTCCCATGGATAGACTTGGGTAATCCAAAGATAAAATCCATGGAAATACTCTCCCATGGTGAATTAGGAATGGGCAATGGCTTGAGTAATCAAGGTTTCTTCCCTCTATCATATTTAGTCTTTTGTCATACCACACATTTTGAAACATACTCTTGTATTCAACTTTCATGGTAGGCCAATATAAATACGTCTCTACTCCTCGAAGAGTAGGTTAAATGCCTCTATGCCCCGCATAGGGAGGAGCATGGGATTCATACATGACTTTCTCACGAAGAGAGTGCGTAACACATAGCCTATTGCCATGGACAAGATAACCATCCTGCAAGGTGAATGGTTCCTCTTTCTTTCCCAAAGCAAGGGCTGACATTATGTCTTTAAAGTCAGGGTCAATAGCATACTCATTTTTCATAGAAGATAGATCATTGTGAGTTGCTATAGACACAGCATCAACTTTTGGTCGTCGTTCGTGATAGTGTATTGGCCACTTGATTGTGCTTACCAGCGATGTGAGTAATATGAAAATTAAATTGCAAAAGAAAATTTTCCCACCTCATTTGTTTGTTAGAAAGCTTTGTTTGCGTCATAAAGTACTTGAGATTTTGACGGTCTGTTCGTAAAATGAATGGAGTACCCAATAAATAGTGCTTCCATGTGTCTAGGGCATGTAGAACAGCTAAAATCTCTTTCTCATAAATTACCAGGACTTGTCATCCGTATTGAACCTTCAGCTCTCATATGCTATGGCATGCCCTTCTTGAAACAAGACTGCTGCAAGGCAATGACCACAAGCATCACATTGGACCTCAAATGGTTTTGAGAGATCCGAAAGCATGAGGACTCATTGAGAGGTAAGCTACTCTTTGAGCTTCCCAAAAGCATTTTGCTCTTTACCAATCCATGAATACTTAATGTTCTTCTTTGTTAATTCATGTAATGGTCCTGCTATTTGAGAAAATTTTGCTATGAAGCGTCTATAGTATGCATACATACCAATAAACCTTCTTAGCTCATGTAGATTCCTTGGATTAGGCCATGCGTTTATTACCTCTAATTACAATGGGTACATATGGATACCATCTTGAAAGATAATATGACCTAAGTATTGAATCTCTTGAAGAAAAATTTCACTTTTCTTTTGGTTGAGAAAAAGCTTGTTCTCCCTCAATGCTTGAAAAATCACTTGGAGATATTGCTTGTGCTCCTCCAAGGACTTTGAGTAGATGATGATATCATCAAAGACTCCCCAGTGAACTTGCAGTGTGGTCTAAATATTTTCTTCATCAAACAATTGAATGTGGCAGGTGCATTGGTCAAGCCAAAAGGCATGACTATATATTCATAAAGACCAAACTTGTACCAAACGCGGTCTTTAGGATATCTTTCTCCACTATCCTTAATTGATAATCGCCACTTTTAAGATCAATCTTACTGAAGTAGGTAGAACCTTGAAGCTTATCAAACATATCTTCTACCCAAGGTACAGGAAATTCGTTGCTGATAGTGATATGGTTTAGTGCATGATAGTCCACACACATGCGGTATGTTCCATCTTTATTTCGCACTAAAAGGACTGGAGAACAAAAGGGAGATGAGCTAGGCCTCACCATTCCTTTGTCTACCAATTCTTGTACTTGCCTCATAATCTCCTATTGTTGAGCTTGGGAAACTTGATAAGGAGGCTTGTTGGGCGGTGAGCTTCCTGATAGGAGCTCAATTTGATGGTCATCATCCTCTCATTTTGGAGGTACGTCCATAGGGATATCATCGATGAATTGTTGGAATTAGTGTTACAGAGAAACGCACACAGCTTGGACAAGACGAAGGAAGCTCAAGGCACAATATGGAGAGTGTGTTACTTAGTGTGCAATGGAAAGATAGATAGCCTTAGAGTGATGGGCGTATATCCAATGCTCGGGGAAAAAAACCTCCTAAAGAGGGGGAAAATGCATCGGCAGTCCGAGTGTGTTCACACACATCACTACCACATGTATATGGTAACAAATCCCCCTGGAGTAATGCGGTGAACGAGAGCTGGCACATGAGTAAAGGGAAGTGCCATGCCCTAAGGACATGATCAGTTCACAAAGGGGAGTAAGCCCAAAGCTTTGTAGAAAGCTTCAAGCTTCTCACGAGACAATGCCTTTGTGAAAAGATCTGCAAGGTTGTCTTGTGTTGGCACATAAGCCAAGCTGATCTCTCCTCCTGAGAGCCTCAACCTCACATAGTGGTAAGGCACCTCAATGTGCTTTGTGCGAGCATGAGAAACTGGGTTCCTCGCAACTGCCAATGCGCTTTAACTGTGAGTGTAGATAATTTTGGTAGTGTCCTGTACAACACCCAAATCAACCATAAGGCGTCTGAGCCATACACACTCAACCGTAGCTTTGAAGACTGCCTTGTACTCAGCCTCACAACTCGAAGTGGCCACAGTAGGTTTCTTCTTGCTCAACCATGATATACATGAACTGCCAAGCATGAAACAAAAACCACTTGTGGACACTTGCATGTCAAAACAACCAGCCCAATCTAAGTCCGAAAAAGCATGTAAGTCTGGCGGCAATGATCCCCCCTTGGGATAAAACAAGCCAAGATGTAAAGTGCCACTAAGGTAGCCAAAAATCCTCTTGACATCCTGCCAATACTTAGACCCTCGGCTATGCATAAATCTGCTGACCTATGAGACTACAAACTGAATATCTGGCCTCGTGTTGCATACATAAATGGGGCATCCAACAACAGTTTGGTAAAGAGTGACATCTCCAGGATCACCAGCATCATGTAGACTTAATTTCAAACCTATTTCCATGGGAGTGGCAATAGGTTTGCAATCCTCAAGTCCAAACTTACATAGCAATGTCTCTATGTAACTTTTCTGACACAAGGAAATACCACCATCACATTGCTTAAATTGTATGCCCAAGTAATGATGCAACAGCCCCAAATATTTCATCTTGAAAGTAGCATTCAAATTAGCCTTAAATTCAGCAATATGTCTCTCATTTGGTCAAGTGATCAACAAATCATCTACATAAAGAACCACAAGGAGAAGTACATCACCCTCACGCTTTACATACAATGTGTTTTCTGTTGGACTATTACAAAATCCTTGTTTGACTAAATGAGTGTCAGATTTCTCATACCAAGCACAAGCAGATTGCTTCGACCCATAAAAAGCCTTGTTGCATTTGCACACTTTGTCCTCTTGTCCTTTCTTGGAAAAACAGCGAGGCTACATTACGTAAACTTTCTCAAATATGTCACCATTCAAGAAAGTAGTAACAATGTTTGATTGATGTACATCCCAACCAAAATGAGCTGCCAATGCACATAGAATACGCACAGTAGTCATACGACAAGTGGGAGCAAAAGTCTCTTCATAATCTATGCCTTTTTGCTGTGCATAACCCTTTGCAACAAGTCGAGCCTTATGGTGATCGATCTCACCATCCGGCTTGTGTTTCAATTTGCAAACCCACTTCATCCCAATGGCCTTTTTTCCAGGAGGCAAATCACATAAAGTCCATGTGTCATTTCCTATAACTGCATCATATTCTGATTGCATGGCAGCCATCCAATTTTTTGAATTTTGTGCTTCATCAAAAGATAGGGGTTCCTCAACATCATGTAAGCTAGACACAGTCAAAGCATTACAATCTAGTGCATAAGAGGCATGGCAAGAGTACGACTAGACAAAGGTGCATCCAATTTACTGTCACAAAAAGTGTGCACCAGCCATTTGGCATACCTCTAGCCTGCTCATTTTCAGCCCTTTCCTCATCAAGTACATCATGTACATCTGCATCAGTAATAGTTTGATCTATAACATTTCCGAAAACCCCCATAGGCTGTACATTTGCCTCATTGGAATTTACATTCCAACTTTCACCACTGAAAATAGGCAACAAAGTGTCATAAATTCCATGTGAGCTTACATTATTGTCTCTAGTACATGACACAAGGGCTGAACAAAATCTTCCACAAACACTATATCCCATTAAACCAAAATACGCTTTGTTTGTGGATGATACAACCTATAACCTTTGCTTTCAGACTATAACCAACAAAAATACATTTGACAACCTTATCATCCAATTTTTTGCAGTGCACTTGTGGCACTAAAACATAAGCCAAACAGCCAAAAACACGCATGTGCTCAATAGATGGATTTCTATCATGCCATGCTTCATATGGAGTCATAGGCTGCAACACTTTTGTAGGACACCTGTTGAGTACATAAGTGGCACACATGACAGCCTCAAGCCAAAAAGAATGTGGTAAAGCTTGACTCTTGACCATACTTCTTGTCATTTTCATAAGACATCTGTGTTTCCTCTCAGCAACACCATTTTGTTGAGGCGTATATGGCTCTGTACATTGGTGTTTTATCCCATGTCTAGCCAGAAATGCATTAAATTCATGAGACATATACTCCTCCCCTCGATCAGAACTGAGGGTGTCCACAGTACATTTCGATACATTTTCAGCCATAGCCAGAAATTTTTTGAAGCACATAAAAACTTCGGAATTCGCTTTAAGCGAAAATACCCATGCATGCCTGGAGTAATCATCAATGAAGGTCACGAAGTACAGGTAATTGCCCAAGGACGGAGTTTGGATGGGCCCACAAACATCACTATGCACAAGCTACAACCTGCATGTGTCCCTAACTGAACCATCCTTTGGAAACTTAGAACGTTGCATTTTACCCACAACACAGCCTTTAGAAACATGTTTGATAGGTGCTTCAAGAGGCGGCAAAGAAGCAATCATATCAGATTTTTGCAAACGTAGCAAACTGGCGAAATTCAGATGCCCAATACGTGCATGCCAAAGTTTTGCATCTGAAATAGCCCTTGAATCTGCAACTGTATTTGCAAAATTTTGTCCACACTTGTCATACAAAGTGAGCTTATACAACCCACGACACAAAAGGTCAGATGCAACAATTTCATCACCAAAACTGAGATCATGAACTATACATCTGTCATCCACAAATTTGACTACAAGTCCAAGTCTAGCAAGTGTGGATACAGACAAAAGATTCTTCTTGATCCCAGGTACATAAAGTGCATCAACAAGTGTGAAAGAGCTGCCATTTGTAGCAGTAAGCACAATCTTTCCAACCCCTTGAACCGGATAAGAGGCATTGTTGGCACAAGTGACTGAATTCCCATGAGGGACAGACTCAAGAGGGGTGAACAATTCACGATGTGAGGTAATGTGCTTTGTAGCACCGTTGTCGAAATACCACACATGTGAATCTGCAGCAACTGACAAGCATGCATCATGGACAACAGGATTGTAAGTGCACTCTGCAGTAAAAGCCCATTCTGCATCTACATCAGCATCACAGTCTCCTTTTATAAAAGACTCAACAATGGCTGCATTTGTAGTGGAACCAGCATTTGCAGTGGAACCACCCTCTTTCTTCTTAGCCTCTTTGGCCTTCAACTTAGAATACTGCTTGATCAAATGATCATTAGCTCTATAGTAATGGCAATGCATCTTCTTTTTGCCCTTATCACCAGAATTTCCAAACAAATTGCTGCCAACAGAAGCATTAGGAACAAAAATTTTGCCACTCGTAGCAGAACCATAAGAAGTAGTTGCATTGTTGTTACCATCCTTTCTTTGAGAAGCAATAAAAGCCTGTTCAATTGCACGCTGCCTAGTCCTATTTTTTCTAGAAAGTGACTTTTGCAACAGCAATGTGCATAATGCATCAAACTTGACAACTTCAGGATTTTCTTGAGTCATAAGTCTCCAAGTACTAGCAAAAGTCTGGTATGAATCTAGTAAGGCATCAAGTACAGTCTGCACAAGGGAACTGTCTGAAATGACTTCACTGCAGAAATAAGTTGCTCATTGATATCCTTGATAGCAAGAAAAGTGTCCATATTATCTTCCTCATGCATAATCTTCGATTCAGCTCTTTATGCAGCAAAGCAATTTTAGGCTCATTGCGGCTTGCATAAAGACCTGCTAGAATATCCCAAGCCTGTTTTGCAGATTTTGTTGAACGAATGTGAGGAACAATGGTGCACGTCACAGACAATGCAATCAATGCATGAGCCTACGCATCCTTTACATCCCAATGAGATTGTTCTGTCGTAGGCAAAACAACTCTAACAGCAGCAATTCTTGTAGCAAGACCTGCAACATCCTCAACATCGCCTGCATCCTCAGAACCAGGACGTACATCAATGCCCTGCACAATATTCCAGACGCCCTTTGACACAAGAACATGTTGCATCATGTAAGCCCACATAGGGTAATTGTCCCCATCCAATCCGTCCTCAGCAGCAAAAATCTTAAACACATCTGTGTTGTTGTCAGCCATGGTAAGTGATGCACCTAATGTGAAAACTCCCGAAAAGAGCAGTAACAAAGCGGGAACAACATGTGCTATATAGCACAAACTGTATAAGATTGTTAGGCACCTGCTATGCAGAAAACGGCACTGATAAATTTTTGCACAAAATGACAAAATAGCCTGTGCAGTACTGCGTGTAGTGGAAACGGAGGCCAAAATGAGCCCAAATCAAAAATCTAAGCAGACTAAGCTCTACGAGCTTGCCCAAAATTTATGTCGACCTGCCAACGCTCGCCAAAGCTGATGGAAATCAGAGAAAGTGAGCAGGCGTGTGTTTGAGCAGCTGGTGACTGAGCCCAGGAGGATGCAACCTGCTCTGATACGAATTGTTGTAGAGAAATGCACACAGGTTGGAGAAGACGAAGGAAGCTCAAGGCACACAATAGAGAGTGTGTTACTTAGTGTGCAATCGAAAGATAGATAGCCCTAGAGTGATGGGCATATATCCAATGCTCGGGGGAAAAAACCTCTTAAAGAGAGAAAAAATGCCCCGACGGTCCTAGTGTGTTCACACACATCACTACCACATATATATGGTAGCATGAGTACATCTTGGAATCCTTTTAGAAAGTTAGACAATTCTAACTCTTCTTCATTCCTACCATTTTCATTTGATAAACCATTAGCGTCATTAGTGGATTCTTTGACAAAAATCATGTACGTAGAAATCGAGCTTTTCATTGACTTATCAAAAGCTACTGAATTTACAAGTGGTATAGTACGACCAAACTCATTAGCATCTATATACATGTTCTTTCCATGTACATGAAGTAGATTCTCCTCTCAGGGAACTTCATGTTGGCAGCCATGCGATAAAACCATGGCGCCCCTAGGATAGCATCCTCATGTTGGAGAGGAGAGATGAAAAATCTTCTTTGTTGACATAGCTTTGGACATGAAGCCTCAACTTTCCAATCAAGGGAGTACCGGATTTTGAATGCCCAACTTGGTGGCCAAATCCGTTGATATGAAGTTGTGAGTAGAGCCAGGGTCAAACAAGATGAAGGCATCATGCTCCCTTACCTTTCCCCAAGCATAGAAGAGAGATGATCCTTTGCAATGAGCATCCACTTTTGGAGCTTCGATGGTGGAAGCCCTAGGAGTCTCATTGTGAGCATTTTTCTTAGGGCAAGAATGATAGCCATGTCCTTGCTCCCCACACTTAAAACACTTATGGTCCTTGCGAAAAGCTTCAAGCTCTTTATGAGAGAGTTTGCTTTTACCTTTGTAAACTCCCTTCTCCTTAGACCTGTTGTTGTTGTTGTTAGGAAATAAGACGTAGCTAAATAGATAATTGAGTAGATTACTTAATGGAGAGAGACAGATTTACATACACGAGATTATAGAGGAGAGAGAGAGAGAGAGTACACACGACATACGTGGTTCACCCAATGTGGGCTACGTCCACAGGAAAGCAGCCACTCAATGGCTTTAGTACTTCAAAAAAAGAAGTAGTTTACAAAGGGATTATACCCTTAATGGAGCTCCCGCCTTGCTTCACTCTCACCACCTCACACTCACCTTGTTGCATCAACTTCACACACTATGAAATGTGCGTAGAAATGGCCTCCTTTTAATAGGCCAAAAGGGCTGCCCTCTCTCATGAGAGGCATCTATGTGTAGCCGCTTGTGTAGATAAGTCCAAATCGGACCCTCCAATCCGCCCATGTGTGGCCGCCCTTGAGAAGACAAGTGCGCTTTTGAATTCGGCCACCGACCACTGGCCATTGACTTTCGACCACCAGCCACCGGCCATTGACTACCGGCCACCGGCCAACCGACGGTTGTTTTCCGGCTGCCGTCCGGTCATAATATTTCGACGAAAAGGAATATTCCGACGAGGGAAAAAAAGTCTCAGGGGCTTCCGTCCCCGAGGCCCTTAAAGTTGCCCCTGATTTTTGGCCGTGAAAATTTTGGTTTCCGGTCAATGATTTTCCTTCACGCACGATGGCTTCTCCTCATAATGGGGGCCTTACAAATGTGCGCTTTTACCACAAAAAATTACAAGGGTAAATCAGGCTCCATACTTAAAAATCTCCCACTTGGAAGACTGATCTCCAAACCCCTGTGACTGCTTTCCATTCTGGCTTCTTATCCTTGAATGCCGATTGAAGATGAGCAAAAGCTCAACTTCTCCTTGTTGACCACCTTTGTAAACATGTCTGCAAGAATTTCACTTGTATGCACCTTTCCTAGCTTTAGCTGTCCCTCTTCCAAAAGAGTGCGTATGAAGTGATATCTCACCTCAATGTGCTTTGTCCTTGAATGAAAGGCTAAGTTCTTCGCAAGATGGATAGCACTTTGGCTATCACTGTACAAGACACAATTGTCTTGTTTGAATCCAAGCTCTTCTAAGAATCTGTGAAGCCACAAAATTTCTTTGCTTGCCTCCGTCATTGCTACATACTCTGCTTTCGTGGTAGAAAGTGAAACCACTTTCTGCAGCTTTGAAGCCCAGCTTACTGCTGTGCCTCCAACCGTGAACACATAGCCAGTAGTGCTCCTTCGAGTATCTTTGTCACTGCATCAGCATACCCTTCTAGAAAAATATCAGTTCCTGCAAAATACAAAGCATTTGTTGTTGTCCCTTTTAGATACATAAGTATCCACTTCACAGCTTGCCAATGCTCTTTACCTGGGTTGTCCATGAACCTACTTACAACTCCCATTGCATGTGCAATGTCTGGCCTTGTCCAGACCATAGCATACATTAGAGAACCTACCGCTGCAGCATATGGAACTTTAGACATATAGGCTATCTCCTCTTGTGTCTTTGGACACATATCCTTCGTTAGTTTAAAATGACCATCCAAAGGTGTAGAAACTGGTTTTGCATTTTGCATTGCAAACCTTTCTAGTACCTTCTTGATGTAATCTTCTTGAGATAGCTTTATTGTCTTCTTCGTCCTGGCCCTTGATATTTTCATACCAAGTATCCTCTTTGCAGCACCTAAATCTATCATTGAAAAAGATTTAGACAGCTCCTCTTTTAGGTCTTTGATGTCCTGCATGTTAGCACTTGCAATCAACATGTCATCAACATACAACATTAGGATGACGAATTTCCCATCTCCCAAATTCTTCGTGTAGACGCAATGATCCGAGTTGCATCTTGTGAATCCATGATCCAACATCCATCGATCAAAATTCAAGTACCATTGTCTTGATGCTTGCTTTAAACCATACAAGCTCTTCTTTAATCTGCAAACCATTTTCTCCTTACCTTTTACTTCATACCCCTTTGGTTGAAGCATGTAGATTTCCTCCTCTAAGTCACCGTGAGGGAATGCCGTATTTACATCAATTTGCTCGAGATTTAGATCATGAGCAGCCACAAGGCTTAAGATAAGACTAATTGAGTTCATTTTTACAACAGGAGAAAATTTTTCATTGAAGTCAATACCTTTCTTTTGAGAAAACCCTTTTACCACAAGCCTAGACTTGTACCTTTTCTTCCCACCTTCTTCTTCCTTCAGCTTGTACACCCATTTGTTTTGAAGTGTCCGCTTACCTTCAGGCAACTCAACCAACTCCTATGTTTGGTTGCGATGTAGTGAGTCCATCTCCACTTGCATGCTCTTCATCCATTCTTCTTTGGATTCATGTTTGCATAGCTTCTTCGTATCATTCTGGCTCTCCAGAATCTGAGATCAAGAGATGGTTGAAGGAAGGAACAAACCTTTCTGGAGGTCTACTTGCTCTTGTAGATCTTCGGGGAATAGGTTGAGGCTCCTCATTTGGTTGACGTTGTTGCACATTGTCACCGTTTGCAGTCCTTGAGTCTTCACCGTCCTCAAGCTCCATGTACTCATCACCTGTTTCTTTTGTTTGTTTTCTTTCCAAGTAATCTTTGTACATATTTTTTTCGTTAAAAACTACATCCCTACTCCTTAAGATTTTACCATCTTCAGGATTCCATAGGCAATACCCAAAGTCACCTTCTCCATAGCCAATGAAGAAACACTTTTTGGACTTTGCATCTAGCTTTGATCTTAGGCTTCTATCTATGTGCATGAAAGCCTCACACCCAAACACTTTGAGAAATGCATAATTCACCGGTTTACCTGTCCATGCCTCTTCTGGAACTCCCCCATCCAATGCCGTTGAGGGTGACCGATTGATTAAGTACACAGACGTACTTACAGCTTCCGCCCAAAGCTCAAGCGGTAGGCCTGCATGTAGCCGCATGCTTCGTGCTCGCTCCATGATTGTCCTGTTCATCCTTTCCGAAATCCCATTTTGTTGAGGTGCCCTTGGGGTTGTCCTTTGCCTCCGAATGCCATTGCTAGCACAAAAGCTTTCAAAAGCTTGGTTGCAATATTCGCCTCCATTGTCGGATCTGAGGCATTTAACCTTGGTACCTGTTTCATTCTCCACAAAGGCTTTCCACCTTTGAAATATGGAAAATACATCAGATTTATTATTCATGACATAAACCCATGATTTTCTAGTCGCATCGTCTATGATTGTTACATAGTACAATGAGCCACCAAGTGATGGTGTACTTGCATGACCCCAAACATCAGAATGAACCAACTCAAGTTTTTTATTTTTTCTTTCATTTCCTGATTTTTGAAAGTTTACCCTCTTTTGTTTACCATAAACACAATCTTCACAGAACTCTAAGTCCACTTCTTTTAAACCTGGTAGAAGCTTCTTTGTTTGAAGGATTTGCATTCCTTTGGTACTCATATGCCCCCAAGTCAGTAGTGCCACACCGCACTGTCAACATCTGTAGTTGCTGCACAAGATGAAGGTTGCGTGCTAACAGTATACAAGTAAAGTGTACCGACTTTTTCTCCCTTGGCAACCACCAAAGATCCCTTTGAGATCTTCCACCGTTTGTTTCCGAATGCAATGTTGTGACCTTCATCGTCCAATTGTCCTGTAGAGATCAATTTTTTGTGAAGAGAAGGAACATGCCTAACATCTTTAAGCTTCCATTCATTTCCGTTAGCAGTTTTGACAGAAATTGTACCTTTGCCGACAATTTCACAAGCTTCATCATCTCCCAAGTATACATACCCAAAATTACCTTTGGTGTAGTCTTGGAAATGTTGCTTGTGTGGTGTCGCATGGAATGAAGCCCCTGAATCTACTATCCAAGAATTAGACACATTGTCTAATGAGAGAATTAGAGCATCTTGCTCTACTTTACCTGCCACATTGGCCTCCGATGTTGGCTTGTTGTCTTGAGACTCTGTCTCGTTCTTCT
Organism: Adiantum capillus-veneris; assembly: GCF_014529385.1. Taxonomy (NCBI): domain Eukaryota; kingdom Viridiplantae; phylum Streptophyta; class Polypodiopsida; order Polypodiales; family Pteridaceae; genus Adiantum; species Adiantum capillus-veneris. Next base: position 25,398,436 of record NC_140948.1, on the reverse strand, counting down.
TCTTGGACCAGCAATCCTTCTTGACGTGGCCCTTCTTGCCGCAGTTCCAACATTCAAGAACTGACTTTGTGCGTGACTTGCTCCACCTTGAGCGATCACGACTCTTTTGGTTTTTGAACCTTTCCTTAGGCCTTCCTCTTGTTTCCACTGATAGTGCAGCACTTGATGATTCTCCTGTACTTCTCCTTTGCATTTCCTCGCTTAGGAGAACACCCACAACATCATCAAACTTAAGAGTATTTGTACCAGAGATAGAATTACTTACAACCATCACAAGGCTGTCCCAACTATCCGATAGAGATGATAGTATAAGGAGAGCTCGCACTTCATCATCAAAATTGATTTTCACCGATCGAAGTTGACTTATGTTTGTGTTAAAGTCATTTAGGTGTTCTGCAACTGAACCATTCTCTGCCATCTTTAGATTGAACAAGCGCTTCATAAGAAATACCTTATTGGATGCAGATGGTTTCTTGTAGAAGTCGTCAAGTGACTTCATCATGTCCTCCGTGGTCTTCATCTCCGAAAGATTGAAGGCCACCGTTGACGCCAAGCTTAACCGGATTGTTCCCAGGGCCTTTCGATCAAGGACAATCCATGCTTCATCTGCCATCGTTGAGGGCTTCTTTGCAAGACCGCCTAGTGGCAAATAGAGGTCCTTCTGGTAGAGATAGTCTTCAATCTGCATCTTCCAATGTTGGTAGTTTTTGCCGTTGAACTTCTCAATCTTGAGCTTCCCTTCCTCCGCCATAACTCCCACTCAATTCAAGGAATCCTTTCCTTGAGATAGTTTAACTACGAGCAAGCCTTGCTCTAATACCAGTTGTTAGGAAATAAGACATAGCTAAACAGATAATTGAGTAGATTACTTAATGGAGAGAGACAGATTTACATACACGAGATTATAGAGTAGAGAGAGAGAGTACACACGACATACGTGGTTCACCCAATGTGGGCTACGTCCACGGTAAAGCAGCCACTCAATGGCTTTAGTACTTCAAAACAAGAAGTAGTTTACAAAGGGATTATACCCTTAATGGAGCTCCCGCCTTGCTTCACTCTCACCACCTCACACTCACCTTGTTGCATCAACTTCACACACTATGAAATGTGTGTAGGAATGGCCTCCTTTTATAGGCCAAAAGGGCTGCCCTCTCTCATGAGAGGCATCCATGTATAGCCGCCCTTGTGTAGATAAGTCCAAATCGGACCCTCCAATCCGCCCATGTGTGGCCGCCCTTGAGAAGACAAGTCCGCTTTTAAATTTGGCCGGTGGCCGCTTTTGAATTGACTTCCGACCACCGGCCACCGGCCAACCAACGGTTGTTTTCCAACCACTTTCCGGCCGCCGTCCGGCCATAATATTCCAACGAAAAGGAATATTCCAGCGAGGGAAAAAAGTCTCAGGGGCTTCCGTCCCCAAGGCCCCTAAAGTTGCCCCTTATTTTTTGCCGTGAAAATTTTGGTTTCCGGCGAGTGATTTTCCTTCACGCACGATGGCTTCTCCTCATAATGGGGGCCTTACAAATGTGCGCTTTTACCACAGAAAATTACAAGGGTAAATCAGGCTCCATACTTAACAGTTGTTGTTGTTGTAGGAAGTGCCTTGGGAAAAATTTTGGGCATTGATTTTCCCCTTTGCATCATTTTTGTCTTTGTTTTCAATGGGTTTGACATTCCATCTAGCCCCTTGTTGGAAATTGATGCAAGAAGCAACCATGGTGTGGTGGATTACTTCGGTTATAGAACCAGACCCTTGGGAGTTGACATACTTGGCCATTTCTTTAGGTAATCTCGCAACAAATTGTTGCTTTTGCTCGGCGAAGTCTATCTTTTGGAAAACAGTAGCCTTGAGATGTAAATCCCAAAACTTCTCCACATATTTGTGAACAGACTCATGTGAGAGAAGCTTCAAACTGCACCATTTGGTAAGTAGTTTGTCCTTTGCATGGCTTGCAAGGAATTGCTTCATGATGGAAACTCGTAGAGTTTTCCATGTCTTTGGGACCTCACCATTGCCATCAAAGGCTAGCCCACCATTGACGAGCCGATTTTTGGAAGTGCATAGCTACATGGCGTAGCTTGGAGGACTTCGTGAAGCCCTCATCTCCAAAGGCCGCATCAAATTGTTGGCTGAAGGCCAATACTTTGTCGGTGGCACCAAAGGTGCCATCATAGATGAGAAAATAGATACTCTTTCCGCCCTCTTTGAACTTCTTGAGATTTTGTGATCTTTGCCATGCAGGGTATGATTTGCGATGTCCTCCCCTCTTGTATTCTCTAGGAGAATAGCCATAGATTTTGTCGGGAGAGGAGTAAGGTGAAGAAGAAGGAGAAGAGGGTGACCTCTTTCTTGACCTTTTCTTCCTTTGTTTCCTCTCTTCCCTTTCGGCATGACAAGGAGAAGGACTATGTGTTGACCGTTTCCTCATGGGAGGAGTTGGCGATCGTCTAGAACGCCGTCTTTGTGGAGCCACATCTTCAAAGGAACTTAGGGATTCATTACTTTCTTGTTCTTTGGATTCCTCCTCTCGTATGGGAGAGAGTCTTCTTTTGGGGGTCTCATCAAAGAGGCCTCCTCATCTCTCTCTCCTCTTGGAGAGAAAGGAAAATCCCATAAGCATGAAATTTTTGAGTAGCTTCGGCTTGAAAACTAGGGTTGCCCATAGCTTGATGCAACCTAGTAACAAGATAATTGATAAACATGTGGGCATCATCATTAGCACCTTCATGTGAAAAATCAAAGTTATCAATATTCATTCTACTCTCTTGGTTATTGTCAGCCATGCTAATTATACTTAGTGTATTCTTTGGCAACTCAAAATGTTAGTTGCTACTCCTCTTAGCCTTTGAAAATAAGCACTTAAGTATCTACACCCACGGCTCAAATTGGTTAATTATAGAGAGTAGTGGGGTGGGTCTAACATAGTAGAACTGCCGAGGAATATCGACTTTCGGACTTCTTATGTGTTTACTTAGTGTATTCTTTGGCAACTCAAAATGTTAGTTGCTACTCCTCTTAGCCTTTGAAAATAAGCACTTAAGTATCTACACCCACGGCTCAAATTGGTTAATTATAGAGAGTAGTGGGGTGGGTCTAACATAGTAGAACTGCCGAGGAATATCGACTTTCGGACTTCTTATGGCTCAATAATGGTAAAGACGTAGGCAAGTCTAAAAAGACCCCATTATTAGGACCATTGCTCTCGAAGTGTGCACCATATCTCACATAGTGGGCTCAACAAAACTGATAATAGATCCCAGTCCCACTTCCCTAATATGATTAACAAAATCAACCATTAATAGGCTACTTAAGGACCTCTCTTCTTAAGCAAGAAAAGAGAAACCAAATGCTCTGATACCAATGTAATGTAAATAGCCTATGACTTTGAGAAGAGCGGAATTAAGAGAATTAGAGTGATTATTTTTGTGAGATTACTTTGAAAACTTTGATGGTGAACTTAATTGATGGTAGCAACATAAACATAGTACTTAATTAACTTATCATGAACAATACTTTTTCAAGAGAGAGAGTATTAGAGAACATGACACTAGATGAGGACCGGATTTACTGTCCCCCCTCCAAACGGTGTTTGTATTATAGATTCTCCCATCAACAGAGACTTTGTTACAATACAATCTTTGTGTTCCTTATGACCTTGGTGATGCTATGAATATGGAAAGCTTCATGCATCACGAGCTTAACATAAACCTTGCAAAAATCATTCACTATCCCAAGCCTCAGTCCCAAGGCCTCAAATACCTTCAAAGCTAGAGAGAGCTAGCGTGGAATGAGGGTAGGGAAGAGGAAGAAGAAACATTCCATAGGAGAAAGAAATAGTTCCTCACTTATCATGACTCTTTTTGCTTAGCATAGCATAATAGCATAGTAATGAAGATGAAGAAGATGGCAAGCTTAAGCATTAAAGCATGGCTCTTGGTTGGATTTGCATTCCATAGCCAAGAGTGTTGGTGTAGGCTCTCCACTTCTCAACAAACTTGGAGAAGGTGATGGAGCTCTTACATTTTGCACTCCACACAATGAGAGAATGTGTGTGTGGGGGGGGGGGGGGGGGGAGTATACCCTCCCTCTCATGCTTGGTCCATGCCTCTCTCTCTCTCTCTCTCTCTCTCTCTCTCTCTCTCTCTCTCTCTCTCTCTCTCTCTCTCTCTCTCTCTCTCTCTCTCTCTCTCTCTTTCGTTCGTATTATTTTATTATTTCATTTGGACATGTGTCCTCTTTTTCCTCTTTTAGAGAAAGAACTTAATTATTTATTTTTATGTATCTAAATTATAATTGGATCCCTTTAAAACCTATCCAATAGCATTCAAACACATCATGAGGGCCACATGAGGAGGATCATTTGAACATGTGTCTTTTATGCTGATTAAGTCATTTGGTTGAATTGAATACTTCAAAGACTTAGTCAATCAAGCATGGCATGTTCATATCTCTTGAGAGTTATCTTTGAATTGAATACTTCAAGAACTTTAGTCATTTAAGCATGTGAGAAACACCTCAAGATTTTGGGTAAAGTTCCCACTAACAGTTAGCAAGAAAACAGGCACCTCACGCTTGGGTATGATTCCCACCTCCAGGTCAGCCCTAGCTTGCCTAAGGTCAAAGGACTTTTGAACACTAACTTTTTGAGGTCTTTAATGAAGCTAACTCTATGGTCTTCAAGCTCCATTAGGTAGCATTTCTCTTTAACATACCATCTCTCATTTGGACCCCTTTCACCCTTGGCCCCATGTTGAGAGAAATCCATAAACACATGTCTACTATTCTAACCCTTATTCATATTTATTCTCCCACGTTAAATGATCAGTTTAATATGAGAAAATCATTTGGGTTGGTTAGATATTAGATTTTATGACATTACCTCTCTCTTGAAATCATAGTCGTTGTCTACCATGAGGTAGAAGAGATAGTCATTAGTCTACATTTCTTAGCGGGTAGAGGATCCCTTTTTATATTGTGACATCATTCTAGAATGGATTACTAGTCCATTTGGTGCTTGGGAGACGTAGCTGTCGCAAGCATGTCTGCTCTTTAGTCCATATCATACTCCCAAAGTAGAGTAACAAATTTTACTTGGTGTCTGAGTGACATCATCATCACAAACATGATTCTAAGCATGCATACTATTTAAATTTTTGCACAAAAGAGGATTAGTATTATAGGACAAAAACATTGTTCATTAATAAAGCATTTACATTTGCTTACTCTAGTGCAACATTGTAAGCATTGACAAGGTTCATACTATCCTTAAGTTGTATTCTTGCATCCATCTAGCATCTTTGAATGGATAATTTTTGAACCTAATAAGATATCATCGAATAATCTTACCATGCCGTAGTACCTTATCTTCATGCCGAAGGATAGCTTTGGGTTGTACCACCTCTTCTTGGTCTTTAATTTCTGGAGGGTCTTCAATACTTGGTTCTATTGGTGGCTCTCCTTTGTAGGGCTTAAGTAGGCTTACATGAAAAGCATTGTGTATGAGCCAATGGTTGGGCAACTTGAGTTGATAAGCCATGTCATTGATTGGCTTCAAGATTTGAAAAGGACCATAGTATCTTTTTGTTAATTTAGCATAATACTTTTGATGGCCCTTAGGATTTTTGCCCATCGTTTTCCTCAATCAAGCCTTGGGAAAGTTAAGTAAGACCTTATCATTTTCTTTAAATGTTAAGGCCCTTCTGTGCTTGTCAGCAATAGCTTTTTGCCTTTGTTGAGAGATGTATATAGCCTCCTTAACCTTTTGAAAAGATTCTTGTAGGTCATGGCTATACTCATCAGCAGGGAATATCTTCCCATATCATGTACTTTAAGTAGTAGCAAGTGGCTTTTATGTCTTCCCTCTATGAATTCAAAAGGTGCTTTTCCTATAGTAGTATGGACAGTGTTATTGTACGCATACTCTACAAGGGGTAAGTACTTCTCCCATTGTGATCGTTGATCTACTTCTATAACATAAGTCTTTAGTAGATTGAGTATTGTAATATTGACTATCTCACTTTGGCCATCCGTTTGCGGGTGGTAGGCTGAAGAGAAATTCAATCTTGTACCTAGATTTTCAAAGAGACCTTTCCAAAAATTACTGGTCATTCTAGGATCTCTATCTGTCATGATGGATATTGGTAATCCATTGTGTTTGAAATCTGAGATATGAAGATGGTTTCCATGTGGTGTACCTTAATAGTCTTTTTGACAGGAATAAAGTGTGTTGGCTTGCTAAACTTGTCGACTATTGTTCATATTCCCGTATTCCCATGGATAGACTTGGGTAATCCAAAAATAAAATCCATGGAAATACTCTCCCATGGTGAATTAGGAATGGGCAATGGCTTGAGTAATCAAGGTTTCTTCCCTCTATCATATTTAGTCTTTTGGCATACCACACATTTTGAAACATACTCTTGTATTCCACTTTCATGGTAGGCCAATATAAATACGTCTCTACTCCTCCAAGAGTAGGTTGAATGCCTCTATGCCACGCATAGGGAGGAGCATGGGATTCATACATGACTTGCTCACGAAGAGAGTGGGTAACACATAGCCTATTGCCATGGAGAAGATAACCATCCTGCAAGGTGAATGGTTCCTCGTTCTTTCCCAAAGCAAGGGTTGACATTATGTCTTTAATGTCAAGGTCAATAGCATACTCATTTTTCATAGAAGATAGACCATTGTGAGTTGCTATAGACACAGCATCAACTTTTGGTCTTCATTCGTGATTGTGTATTGGCCACTTGATTGTGCTTACCAGCAATGTGAGCAATCTGAAAATTAAATTGCAAAAGAAAATTTTTGCACCTCATTTGTTTGTCAGAAAGCTTTTTTTGTGTCATGAAGTTCTTGAGACTTTGATGGTCTATTCAAAAAATGAATGGAGTCCCCAATAAATAGTGCTTCCATATGTCTAGGGCATGTAGAATAGCTAAAAGCTCTTTCTCATAAATTACCAAGACTTGTTCATCCGTATTAAGCCTTCGGCTCTCATATGCTATGGCATGGGCCCTTCTTGAAGCAAGACTGCTCCAAGGCAATCACCACAAGCATCACATTGGACCTCAAATGGTTTTGAGAGATCCGGAAGCATGAGGATTGGTTGAGAGGTAAGCTTCTCTTTGAGCTTGCCAAAAGCTTTTTTCTCCTTAGCATTCCATGAATACTTAGCGTTCTTCTTTGTTAAGTGATGTAATGGTCCTGCTATTTGAGAAAAAATTGCTATGAAGCGTCTATAGTATGCACACATACCAATAAAGCTTCTTAGTTCATGTCGATTTCTCGGATTATGCCATGCTTCTATTACCTCTGATTTCGATGGATCCATACGGATACCATCTTGAGAGATAATATGACCTAAGTATTAAATCTCTTGAAGAAAAAATTCACTTTTCTTTTGGTTGAGAAAAAGCTTGTTCTCCCTCAATGCTTGAAAAATCACTTGGAGATGTTGCTTGTGTTCCTCCAAGGAATAGTAGATGATGATATCATCAAAGAACACTCCAGTGAACTTGTGGTGGGGTCTAAATATTTTCTTCATCAAACAATTGAATGTGGCAGGTGCATTGGTCAAGCCAAAAGGCATGACTAGATATTCATAAAGACTAAACGTTGTACGAAACGCGGTCTTTAGGATATCTTCCTCCACTATCCTTAATTGATGATAGCCACTTTTAAGGTCAATCTTATTGAAGTAGGTAGAACCTTGTAGCTTATCAAACGGATCTTCTTCCCAAGGTACGGGAAATCTGTTTTTGATAGTGATATGGTTTAGTGCACGATAGTCCACACACATGCGGTATGTTCCATCTTTCTTTTGCACTAAAAGGACTGGAGAACAAAAGGGAGATGAGCTAGCCCTCACCATCCCTTTGTCTAACAATTCTTGTACTTGCCTCTTAATCTCATCTTGTTGAGCTTGGGAAACTCGATAAGGAGGCTTGTTAGGTGGTGAGGTTCCTCATAGGAGCTCAATGCGATGGTCATCATCCCCTCATTTTGGAGGTAAGTCCATAGGGATATCATCGATGAATACATCTTGGAATCCTTTTAGAAAGTTAGACAAGTCTAACTCTTCTTGATTCCTACCATTTTCATTTGATAAACCATTAGCGTCATTAGTGGATTCTTTGACAAAAATCATGTACGCAAAAATCAAGCTTTTCATTGACTTATCAAAAGCTGGTGAATTTACAAGTGGTATAGTATGACGAGACTCATTAGCGTCTATATACATGTTCTTTCCCATGTAGGTGAAGTAGATTCTCCTCTTATGGAACTTCATGTTGGCAGCCATGCGATCAAACCATGGCGCCCCGCGGATAGCGTTCTCATGTTGGAGAGGAGAGATGAAAAAGTCTTCTTTGTCGGCATAGCTTTGGACATGAAGCCTCAACTTCCCAATCAAGGGAGTACCGGAGGCTTGCTGTCCCTTGAAGGTTGTGTCAGCCGTTACAATATCTCCCATCTCAAAAGCTTGAATGCCCAACTTGGTGGCCAACTCCATTGATATGAAGTTGTGAGTAGAGCTAGGGTCAAACAAGATGAAGGCATCATGCTTCCTTACCTTTCCCCAAGCATAGGAGAGAGATGATCATTTGCAATGAGCATCCTCTTTTGGAGCTTCGATGGTGGAAGCCCTAGGAGTCTCATTGCGAGAATTTTTCTTAGGGAAAGAACAATAGCCATGTCCTTGATTCCCACACTTAAAACACTTATGGACCTTGTGAAAAGCTTCAAGCTCTTCATGACAGAGTTTTTTTTTACCTTTTGTAAACTCCCTTCTCCTTGGACATCATGTTGTTGTTGTTGTAGGAAGTGCCTTGGGAAGAATTTTGGGCATTGGTTTTCCCATTTACGTCATTTGTCTTTGTTTTCCATGGATTTGACATTCCCTCTAGTCCCTTGTTGGAAATTGATGCGGGAAGCAATCATGTTGTGGTGGATTACTTCAGTTATAGAACCAGGCAATTGGGAGTTGACATACTCGGCCATTTCTTCAGGTAATCCCTCAAAAAATTGTTGCTTTTGCTCGGCAAAGTCTATCTTTTGGAAAACAGTAGCCTTAAGATGTAAATCCCAAAACTTGTCCACATATTTGTGAATAGATTCATGTGAGAGAAGCTTCAAACTGCGCCATTCGGTAAGTAGTTTGTCATTTGCATCGCTTGCAAGGAATTTCTTCATGATGGAAACTCGTAGAGTTTTTCATGTCTTTGGCGCCTCACTATTGCCATCAAAGGCTAGCTCACCATTGACGAGCTGATTTTTGGAAGTGCATAGCTACATGGCGTAGCTTGGAGGACTCCATGAAGCCCTCGTCTCCAAAGGCCTCATCAAATCGTTGGATGACGGCCAATACTTTGTCGGTGGCACCAAAGGTGCCATCATAGGTGAGAAAATAGATACTCTTTCCTCCCTCTTTGAACTTCTTGAGATTTTGTGATCTTTGCCATGCAGGGTATGATTTGCGATGTCCTCCCCTCTTGTATTCTCTAGGAGAATAGCCATAGATTTCGTCGGGAGAGGAGGAAGGTGAAGAAGAAGGAGAAGAGGGTGGCCTCTTTCTTGACCTTTTCTTCCTTTGTTTCCCCTCTTCCCTTTTGGAGTGACGAGGAGAAGGACTATGTGTTGACCATTTCCTCATGGGAGGAGTTGGCGATCGTCTAGAACGCCGTCTTTGTGGAGCCACATCTTCAAAGGAACTTAGGGATTCATTACTTTCTTGTTCTTTCGATTTCTCCTCTCGTATGGGAGAGAGTCTTCTTTTGGTGGTCTCATCAAAGAGGCCTCCTCAGCTCTCTCTCCTCTTGGAGAGGAAGGAAAATCCCATAAGCACAAAGTTGTTGAGTAGCTTCGGCTTGCAAACTAGGGTTGCCCATAGCTTGATGCAACCTAGTAACAAGATAGTTGATAAACATGGGGGCATCATCATTAGCACCTTCATGTGCAAAATCAAAGTTATCAATATTCATTCTACTCTCTTGGTTATTGTCAGCCATACTAATTATACTTATGTGTTTACTTAGTGTATTCTTTGGCAACTAAAAACCTAAGTTGCTACTCCTCTTAGCCTTTGAAAATAAGCACTTAAGTATCTACACCCACGGCTCAAATTGGTTAATTATAGAGAGTAGTGGGGTGGGTCTAACATAGCACAATTGTCGGGGGATAGCTGCTTTCGGACTTCTTATGGCTCAATAATGGTAAAGCCGTAGGCAAGTCTAAAATGACCCCATTATTAAGACCAAAGCTCCCGAGGCGTGCACCATATCCCACATAGTGGGATCAACAAAACCGATAATAGATCCCAGTCCCACTTACCCTAATATGATTAACAAAATCAACCATTAATAGGCTACTTAAGGACCTATCTTCTTAAACAAGAAAAGAGAAACCAAATGCTCTGATACCAATGTAATGTAAATGGCCTATGAACTTTGAGAATAGCGGAATTAAGAGAATTAGAGTGAGCATTTTTGTGAGATTACTTTGAGAAATTGGAGGGTGAACTTAATTGATGGTAGCAACATAAACATAGTACTTAATTAACTTGGCATGAACAATACTTTTGCAACAGAGAGACTATTAGAGAACATGACACTAGATGAGGACCGGATTTACTTGGATCCGGTCCCCCCTCCAAAACGCATTTGTATTATAGATTCTCCCATCAAGAGAAACTTTATTACAACACAATCTTTGTGTTCCTTGTGACCTTGGTGATGCTATGAAGATGGAAAGCTTCATGCATCAGGAGCTTAACATAAACCTTGCAAAAATCATTCACTATCCCAAGCCTCAGTCCCAAGGCCTCAAATACCTTCAAAGCTGGAGAGAGCTAGCGTGGAATGAGGGTGGGGAAGAGGAAGAAGAAACATTCCATAGGAGAAAGAAATAGTTCCTCACTTATCATGACTCTTTTTGCTTAGCATAGCATAATAGCATAGTAATGAAGATGAAGAAGATGGCAAGCTTAAGCATTGAAGCATGGCTCTTGGTTGGATTTGCATTCCATAGCCAAGAGTGTTGGTGTAGGCTCTCCACTTCTCAACAAACTTGGAGAAGGAGATGGAGCTCTTACATTTTGCACTCCATACAATGAGAGAATGTGTGTGTGTGTGTGTGTGTGTGTGTGTGTGTGTGTGTGTGTGTGTGTGTGGGAGAGTATACCCCCCTCTCATGCTTGGTCCGCACCTCCTCTCTCTCTCTCTCTCTCTCTCTCTCTCTCTCTCTCTCTCTCTCTCTCTCTCTCTCTCTCTCTTTCTCGTATTATTTTATTATTTCATTTGGACATGTGTCCTCTTTTTCTTCTTTTAGAGAAAGAACTTAATTATTTATTTTATGTATCTAAATTATAATTGGATTCCTTTAAAACCTATCTAATAGCATTCAAACACATCATGAGGGCCACATGAGGAGGATCATTTGAACATGTGTCTTTTATGCTGATTAAGTCATTTGGTTGAATTGAATACTTCAAAGACTTAGTCAATCAAGCATGGCATGTTCATATCTCTTGAGAGTTATCTTTGAATTGAATACTTCAAGAACTTTAGTCATTTATGCATGTGAGAAACACCTCAAGATTTTGGGTAAAGTTCCCACTAACAGCTAGCAAGAAAACAAGCACCTCATGCTTGGGTATGATTCCCACCTCCAGGTCAGCCCTAGCTTGCCTAAGGTCAAAAGACTTTTGAACACTAACTTTTTGAGGTCTTTAATGAAGCTAACTCTACGGTCTTGAAGCTCCATTAGGTAGCATTGCTCTTTAACATACCATCTCTCATTTGGACCCCTTTCACCCTTGGCTCTGTGTTGAGAGAGATCCATAAACACATGTCTACTATTCTAACCCTTATTCCTGTTTATTCTCCCACATTAAATGATCAATTTAATATGAGAAAATAATTTGGGTTGGTTAGATATTAGATTTTATGATAGTACTAGCTGCTAACCACTACATTGGGTTGTCCCTCAATCTCCCTAGATCTATTAGCACTCCTCTTGTCTACACAGACCGGCCGGCCAGCCAACAGTCTCAACAATTTGTAGAAGAAAATCACCGCAAGCATGCTCCATCCATCGATGGTGATGATCACGTTAAACCCCTTTCCAGGCCCACGTCCTTCACATTTACGGGTCTAGACCCACTTGCGCCCTTTTGGAACACCCACAAGGAGGGCCTCCTACAATCGAAGGAGGCTGCTAGCAACAGTATAACCTCCAGCTTGCTCACACCAGAGCTACAGCTTCAAGCAAACGCTGCCTCGGACAAAGCCGAGATGCATTCCATCCTTGCACAATAGAGAGGCAACTGGAACAATCTCTTCCAGTGCATGCTCACCTCTGCCATCATTACCGCTTGTGTGCTCAGTGACTTCAACGGCCATATTGTTGGCCGCAGCATGGGCGCCCTCAACCTGCCTGCACTATTGCTCAATGCATTGGATAGGGCTTCCCACATGCCTCTCACACTCGGTGACCTCCAGAAATTCCCCACCAAAGTTGTGCCACCAGTGCTCATAGAACCCAAGCTAATGGCGCATGGTGACCATCAGGATAATTCACATGTAGTCGATTGCCTCGACCTCCATGAGTACAATGGCTGAGAGAGGCAGCTGGCCCAGGATTTGAAGCATATAGCCGCCATGCTCCTCCACTCTGACGTCCCCAAATACACTAATTGGGCCCCAGATCTGGTGAAAGTGAGCAAGTCTCTAGTCATAATAGGCCCTTGTTTCACCGCATCGACAGCACTGCTTAATGTGGCCGCCATGTGCACCATCGCGCTACCCACCAACAATATACAGTCGGGCATGTGGGTCGCAACCTTTAGTGTGCTAGCTACCTTTCTGGGTAGTTTTTCCAATGGCACGCAGTTGGGCATGGTGTTTGAGCTCTACCATAACTCTATAGGAGGCTACTATGCAAATGTAAAGACAACAATGAGAGAGACGTTGCTTACTCCTGTCGAGCAGAGGGTAAACAGAACATTTTTCACCAGCGAATCGCATACCAACTCGGAAGGTGGCCTACCTCGTAGGCTAAGCCTGTGGTGCCAACAGATGCCGAGGCTGGCACTCTGTTCTAATCACATGTATCGTGTACATTTTGAATGCGCATGCCCTCCTACCTTGCTCACACCATCTGCGCATTGTATATTTTGTAAGAAAATTTGGAAATGAGCTATGTACACAAAATTGAAAAGAAAGCAGATGTATCATGTTGAAGGTGATAATGACTATGAGCACTAGCTCCTCTTCATCTATTTAATTGTAGTCCATCATCATGCAACAATGTATTTGACTTAGAGCATTGTCAAGAAGTTTGCGGTCTTGCCAAGAAAGCACCAAGCTTTTGGATGTGAGAGCTTGTGAGAAAACTCCAAAGACTTTATAAAGAAGTTATACCATAGATTCCATGAAGACTAGGGTTAGTAAGGATTTGCAATCAAAGAAACCCCACTCTTTCTTTCTTGCACTCACACACACAAAAAGAACACAAAAGTGCATATCAAAACAACACAAAGATGAAAACATCAAGGCTATGGTTGTATCATATCATGGGTAATATGAAAGGGTTAACAGATGAGTTAATGGCGTTCAATCTTTGCCGATCAAACAGGGTATGAATTGTTCTTTGGAATTGTAATTTTGTGCTTACCATAATATATATGTTTTGTCTAGTGATTGGAATTAATTGTGTGTACAAATCCTCTTGGTTCATAGCAAGATAACTACACTTACGTCAAAAGAAAAGTTATAGTCGATAAGGGGTAGTATAATGGGATTCAGTGAAAAAAGTATTTCATTGAGCGTTTTTGGGCCAAAGAGAAACACTATACATTGTTAAAAGTATATTTTATGGCTAATCCATACGTTAATTGCAATAGATCGCAGAGTCTGGAAGCAATAAAAATTCACATCTTGTGGATTATTCATTTAGGATAACTCTATTATGTGCAAAATATAGATATGAGAGAAGTGAGGAAAGACAATTTCTCTTCCAAGCCCTATTCTTGCCCGTAGGCAATAAGGATACTACGGGGAGAGATGTACCTGTAGCAAGGAGAACCTAGAATTTATAGAGAGAATGAATTTCTAAGAGTGAGAGAGATAGGTTTGGTCACAAAAGGAGATGAAATTAGAGATATATGTTGGATTAGAGATGAAAAAGAAAACAACAAGAAACCAACAAAATATCAAAGTGTAACACATCTTACTTGACAAACCCTTTGGGATTTATTCACCATTTTTTATGAAGAGAGAAGAAGAGAAAAGACATAAAGAGAGAAGAAGAGGAAAGACTTCAAGCCTTGATTGATTCACCAAGTTCAAGTCCTTCTTTGATTAGAGCTTATCTTCCAAAGATACCTTACAAGATTGGCTAGTCTTCCTCTAGGAGTAAGTATAGGCTTAGGCTTATGTTTATGGCTAAGTACAATTAGGCAATACTACTTTCACTCCCTCATGAATTCATCTCATGAATGGTTTACAAAAGGGAGAAGAGGTCCCCTTTTATAGATGAAGGGAACCCCCAAGGGTTACACAAGAAAGAGAAGAGCCAGTGTGAACAGGAACTAACAAAGTTTGAAATGAACTGTCCATGCATGATATGGGTAGACTGGGATCCACCATTTTGATCATAGCTCCTCAATCGTGGCTCCAAATAGAAAAGTAAAAGTAGGGGCAGAAAATTCAGCTCATAAGCTACGAACCCCATTTTATATACTTTCTCCAATTAGGATTGGAACCTTGTCTTTAAAAAATCATCAAAATTGGGTACATTTCTAGCAGCAAAAGTCTTCTTGTGGTTCCCTTAGCCTAGACTTTCATTTGATTCCAATGGACACCTCATGCAATATGAAAGCATGACATTGCTACTTGACAAAGTTTTGTATCATACTTGCAATAATGCATTAAAATAGGTGTAAATTTGAGAATCATGCAAGCTAGTGTGCCACTAGGATTTGATTCCCTCCTAATAGCTATTTAAAAATAAATATAAGAAAAATATAAAAAATACATAGAATATATATATATTGGAAGCTACCCTAGATATAGGATCTAGCTAGGGTGTGAGATGATAATGAGATAGTGGAAATAAAGAACCAATGCTTTTTGCCCCAAGTTAAAGAGACGGAGCTATTGACGCTTTTCCCATAGTATTTTCTGACGATAAAGTAAGAATATGTTACCCTTGAGATAAATAATAGGATAAAATAGAAATCTTATTATTATACTTAGATATGCATATGTACATTATAGGAAATATACTTATGTATCTAAAAAGTTGCAAGATAGATCTTGTAGCATTTGTTCCCACTATGTACGTGTCACAGCACGACATCCACCCCCTCTAAACCTGCACATCCTCTGGTATGTGCCACATTTGATCTTTGCAAGATCAGTCCTCTTGTAGATCTTCCACGATTTCATCTTCATTGAATGCTTCATCTTCACTTTGATCTTCACCTGTGTTTTGCTCTTCCTCCTTTTCAATATCTTCTGGATCACTGTCTCCTCTTCTCTTAAAAACTTTGATCCCCTTTCCTGCAATGGAAATCTTTACTTCTGTGCCATCTAGTTCAGACAAGTTGTAAGTAGCATTTTCATGCATATACTTTACAACATACGATCCAAACCATATTTTTGAGAACTTACGCATGACTGTGTGCTGGTGGTAATCAAGGCTACTATCATACAGTAAAACCCAGACACCTTTGTCAATTGCTTTGCTCCTGAGCTGATGTCGCTTATCAAAGTAGTCCTTGTTTTTCAACCTTGCATTTTTTACTCTTTCTTTTGCAACCTCAATGTCTCGAGGTCTTCTCTCTAATTGCCTCATGAGCAATGCAAGGAGACATTCCCTGCTAAGCCCCTCTTGCCAAGGTAGTACATTCCATGTAGGAATTGTATCTTCAATCGGCATCACTGGATTTTGACCATACGTTATTGAGCTATGTGTTGTACGATCATCCCATAAAGCATATGGCAACAATTTTGTCCACTCATTAACTCTTACTTCACAAGCCTTGGCCAAAGCTTTGTTGATAGGAGGATGCCCTCTTTCACTCTTTCCATTGCCTTCAAGGTTGTAAGATGTAGTAAGAGAAAGCTTGACTACTAATCTGGAAAACAACTCCCTTTCTTCCTCGGCATCCAGTTCACCTCTATCTATAGTGATCTTTTCCACACAACCATAACAAAAAATCACCTCATCAAGAAGGAATTTGCATACAGCTTTCGTGGTTTTAGATCTTGATACTCACGCTTCAACCTGGTTAGTTAGGTCCTCTCGTGAAAGAACTAAGTATCTCATCTGCCAAAGTCCTAAAGGCATTGTGACTAGATCCACAACCCATTTATAGTACATCCCTAGTGGGTATGTAGGGTGCAATCCATCACGATGTCGGACATTTGAATACATTTGACAAGTTACACATGACTCTACAAATTTTGATACATCTTTATACATACCCTTCCACGAGTATTTTTCTTTCAACTTGGAGAAGGTTGCCCACACACCCCTATGTCTAGCCCATAGACTCCCATGAAACTCTTGCATGAGCTTTACTTGAGTCTCTTTTTTACATTTAACCCTTTGTGGTGTGACACCCTTTTGTTTAGAATTCTTCCACAAGTAACCATCCCTCAAAAAGTATCTGTATGCTTTCCTGTGTATCCTCTTGAATTCTTGTTCATACCAATCATCCTGTTTTTCTACAGTACTCAAGTAGCTTCCAATAAGAAGCCAATCCCCTTCATAAAGCTCTTTCAAGAATAATGCAAGTGGATTAGTCATGCAGACATTGTAACCTTTGACATGAGAGATAGAATAGAACTTTATGCCTACATCATCTTCCTCGTCAATCATTTGTGACTCATCTTCATACCTTGCCCTTGATAGCATATCTGTCACTGTATTGTCTTTACTTGCAATGTGCTTAAACTCGGGATTTAAGGACTTAATGTAGGCAATCCACCGCAACATAGCAATGTCTAGTGTTGAGTAGCTTGTAAACATCCCAAGAAGTGGTAGACAATCTGTTTCTACAACCACACATGCACCAATTAGATATTCTTTTCCATTTTTCAAGGTTGTAACCATACCCCATAACTCTCTCTTTATTTGTGGATAGTTTCTTTGGTGAGCACTTAGTACCTTTGCTCCATATCTCACCACATACCTATGGCCTTCTTCGTCATCTTGCTCTATTGCCCATCCAATTCCTGTAGAACTGGTGTCTACCATCACAATTACTGGCCTTTGGTACTCATAATCTACTTGTTTCAAATTTGGTGCTGATTGGAGCAACCTCTTTAGCTTTTGCAGAGCTTTTACATGTGCTTCTGTCCATTTAAACTTTTGATTCTTTCTAAGAAATTGATAAAGAGAATCAGCTACATGTGCATAATGAGTAATCCAAATAACATAAAAGACACATGATCCCAAAAACCTTCTAACCTCAGTGATGCTAGTGCATATTTCTTTCATTATTTGGATGGCATCTACCTTTGTTGGACAAGGTTTCCTACCATATGGCCCGTACATGTGCCCCACAATGAGCACTTCATTGACACCCAACATAGACTTTTTCCCTGACAAAGTAAGATTCGCTTCCTCCAACCTAGATAGAATTGTATCACAATCATTTATGTGATTTTTCACAAACTTGCAGCACCCCCTGATATCCAAAGCTTCATCTTTCCCACCTTTTTCACATCCCGATAGGCAAATCATCAATGAAAGGCATTGTGATTTGAGGAATAAAGTCACATAAGACCTTATTCATCCCATTCATCATATGTGCAACCAAGTTGGTTGCTCCCTGCGGCAAGGTACACATCCTTACCAAACCCAAAGGTGTCCTCATGGTTGTCAAGTCTCTGCTTTCTATTGCAAGCTGAAATTGATCATACCCTGAGTAGAGATCCCCCATTGAGTAGATTGCCCTCCTTGCAAACGCCTCTACAAACTCATTCACAATCGTCTTGTACCTACATTTCTAATTGTCACCTTGTTCACTGGTTGCATATCTTGGATGAAGCGTAGAGCATCATTCTTCTTCGGAACTGTGAACCACCTGTTTGAATATGGAGCACAAGAAGGCTCCAAAAGCTCCATTTTGATCTTTTCATTCAATAGCTCTACTAACTTGGGTAAATGAGCCTTTGGAACCGGAATAGGCTGCAGATTCCAAGGCACATGAGGTATTGTAAAAATTACCATAGGAGCTACAATAGAAGGATCAACGCATCCTATCTCATGTGGCTCAAATGCAAAATCCATACCATGCTTTGAAATCATTTCTTTGAAGCACTTTGTCTCGTCCTATGTTAGAAACTCCTCGCAACCAATCTACAACTCTTGAAAAGACTCCTTTCTGAAGGTGTGCCCAATCTTTTTAGGATTCCTCAAACTTGGTTATAAAGAAGCCTGCTCAATCATTTCCCTGTTGTTGAATGGTAAGGGTGAAGCTACTGGTTTCACCTTCTTTGCTATACTCTTGTATTTAGTTTCAACATGGACTTCTTGGCCAACAGTTTGCTTAAAACATTGGTTTTCCTTAAAGGCTTATATGACTTGATACATTTCCATAGAGCATACTTCCACAAATCATTTTCAAGATGCAAACTAAACTCCATTATAGCATCAAGCTCACCCATAGTATCTACAAAAAGAAACTTGTTCACACAAACCCAGAACATTTTCAGTAGGCTCTAGCAACCCACTCTCTTTCATGCCTATTTGTACATTATGTACATATTGCCTCTCACTTCTCTTCAAATCTTCAAGTTTTGTAAAACATACTAATCAATTCCTTGTTACCAAGGAGCCTATTGAGAAAGTTTCACCTATTTTTGGATCAGGCGAGACCCTTTTTCTTTATGTACCACTTCAATCCCGCTTTACAATGGTACTTGGCCAAAACCCAACATTTCCCTATGATCATGAAACTATTTGCTCACCTTTAGAAGAGGATGATCTCTGAGGTTGTCATAATTTCTTTCATGGTTTACACAAACTGTGAGAAATTGACAGTATGTTTACCATCTTTTCTTTGAGTCCTGGCATAAGCTGAACCATCATCCATTACCTTTGTTTCCATTCAAACTCTCACAATGTAGGGCTACCCAAGGATAAGATGATAGGAAGATGTATCATGTACAAAGAAGTTTTGGTCAATTTTTACATCACCTATTGTCACTTTCACACCTGGACATGCTGCATACAATTCACCGGATGAATTGTTTGCCACTTTCACCATCCAACCATGATCTGTGTCCATCGGCCATTTACAGTTGTTGTAGAGACTCTTTGACATTATGTTTATCTTTGAACCATGGTCAATCAAGGCAACAAATGGTTCTTCAAGATCACCTACCTTGATCAATGTCTCTGTAGTAGCTTGTGCCCAATGGCTTCTACGATAGTGGCTCCTAAGAATACTTTGAGACTCTTCCCCATCATCAGCAAATTTCACTTGCCTTACATTCCAAGAATATTGGTAGCATCCCATCGTAGCTCCATCACCTTCTTTAGCATGCAGGTGTACTCCTTGTGTCTTCACTATATCCCCTTCAGCTTGTGAGCAAATAGGCTCTCCAAGTGTTTGCTTCTTTCTCTTGATGATGTCGATAATTTCTTCATGGAATTCACGCTTGGCTATGCCAAGAACCTCCCCCAAAGTAAACTCAAGCTTGCTATTCAAAATCCACTCCTCTAGAATTTTCTTCAAGTCTATAGCAAGCTCAATTTCACATTGTAGTTTGTAAGCTGGTCCTTTGGGCTTACCTTTTTTGTTGGCTCCTTTTTCTTCCCGGTTGCAGATTCCTCCATGGTCACTTCTGGTAAAGGCGCCTCCTGTGTTGGTGGTGCTCGCAAAGGTGCTGCATCATTCCTCCCTCCACTTCTTGTAGCTCTGTTGAAGGTCCTTTTTCACGCCTACACTTTTCTTCTACAATGGCTTCATGGCTTTGGCAATTCATAATGTAGGCATGGACAAACATTGAATCCTTTGGATCACTCCACCCAGTTTCTAGACGTATTCAATCACCTGCTTCATGTAGAATCTCTTTTGTAATCTTTCCCTTTTTAGCTAATTGCATGACATTTAGCCAACGTCAACCATGATGGTCACTCACCTCTTCATCACTAAGATGCTCAAATTTTTACTCCATAAGTAGCTGCCTCAACTGAAGAGGTGGCATGGTTAGTTGCCATATCTTCAACTAAGGTTTGTCTTCCCCCCTTCCCAAAGTTAGTTCTCAAGGGTAGAACTTTCTCTATTAAGTGGATTTTACCATCCTTAAAAAGGACAACATCTTTTGTCAAAGCATCACTAAAACTATCACAATCCCTTCTTACATGGTATGTACTATCACACCAAATAAATCTATTAACAAACCCTTCTTTGGGCTATTGTCTTTGCCTAGGAAGTGGCCCTGATGGTTGGCCTTTTTCTTCAAGCTTTGCAAGCTTCACCTTCAAGTCACGCATTCCCTTCACAAGCTCATCTAGCATGGACTCCTCAAACTTAGGAGCTATAAAAGTAGGCTTTACCATTTTGTCAGAAGTTGAGGTGGAGGGACTTGTAGTGTTTACTACCATCTTGTCCCTTCTTCTTTGTTGTTTGGCAAGCAGTGAGACAGCACCTCCAACCTCATTCTAGTCGGTCTTTAGTCCTTGCTTAGCATCTTTATCTTCAAGAAGAAGCTCCAAATTTTCTTGAAACTCTTTACTTGCAGCTTGTAAGAAAAGATCTGTCTTCTCTGCATCTAGTGTGGCCCTTTTTGTCTTGGTGAGTTGTCATAGTGCCTCTCAAATTCCCTAAGTAGCTATGTTATTGATAGTCCTTACTTTGACTTGACTACCCATTCTAACAATGTCCTTTTGCTCAGTCTCTCAGAGTCCTCCATAAAATATTCCTCCTTTAAAGCTACTTTGAGTTCTTTCTAGTTTCTCCCTTAATTCCCCTAACATGTTCCCTAATTTCTGGAGCAACAACTAGCTCAAAGCTTTGAATCATCTCACCTTTTGACACGCAATGCAGCTCCATCTCCTTCACATACTCGTGTAAGTACTTGGTTACATCTTTTCCATTGAACTGATTGATTCTGTTGACGACCGCTTGTATGGCTTTGGTTCCTGAAATCTCCCTTCTTTTAGTGGCATGTTGTTGTTGCATGAACATTGCAAATGCTTGAAACATTTGCATTGTGGTTGGGTCAAAATGCATACCATGTTGCTCAACATGATCGCCCATGGTTACCCAAAAACTCTCACCCTGGCAGATTTGCATCGGGTTCACCAAAAATATATCAAGAAGTTTGTGGTCTTACCAAGAAAGCATTGGGCTTTTGGCTGGGAGAGTTTGTGAGAGAACTCCAAAGACTTTATGAAGAAGTTATACCATAGATTCCATGAAGTCTGGGGTTTTAAGAAAGTGCAATAAAAAAAACCCCACTCTTTCTCTCTTGCACTCACACACACAAAGAAAGAACACAAAAGAGCATATCAAAACAACACAAAGATGAAATCATCAAGGCTATGGTCGGGTCGTATCATGGGTAATATGAAAAGGTTAATAGATGAGTTAATGGCGTTCAATATTTGTCAAATAAACAGACTACGAATTGTTCTTTGGAATTGTAATTTTGTGCTTACCATAATATATATGTTTTGTCTAGTGATTAGGATTAATTGTGTGTACAAATACTCTTGGTTTATAGCAAGATAACTACACTTACGTTAAAAGAAAAGTTATAGTCTATAAGGGGTAGCATGATGGGATACGGTGAAAGTATTTGATTGAGCCTTTTTGGGCCAAAGAGAAACACTATACGTTGTTAAAAGTGTATTTTATGGCTAATCCATACGCTAATTGCAATAGATCGCATAGAGTGGAAGTGATTGAAATTCACATCATGTGGATTATTCATCTATGATAACACTAGTATGTGCAAAATGTAGATATGAGAGAAGCGAAACAAAGAGAATTTCCCTTCCAAGCCCTATTCTTGCCCGTAGGCAATAAGGATACTACGGGGAGAGATGTACCTGTAGCAAGGAGAACCTAGAATTTATAGAGAGAATGAATTTCTAAGAGTGAGAGAGATAGGTTTGGTCACAAAGGGAGATGAAATTAGAGATATATGTTGGATTAGAGATGAAAAAGAAAACAACAAGAAATCAACAAAATATCAAAGTGTAACACATCTCACTTGACAAACCCTTTGGAAATTATTCACCATTTTTTATGGAGAGAGAAGAAGAGGGAAGACTTCAAGCCTTGGTTCAAGTCCTTCTTTGATTAGAGTTTATCTTCCAAGGATAGCTTACAAGATTGGCTAGTCTTCCTCTAGGAGTAAGTGTAGGCTTAGGCTTATGTTTATGGCTAAGTACAATTAGGCATTACTACTCTCACTCCCTCATGAATTCATCTCATGACTTGTTTACAAGGAAGAAGAGGTCCCCTTTTATAGGTGAAGGGAACCCCCAAGGGTTACACAAGAAAGAGAAAAGCCAGTGTGAACAAGAACTTGCAAAATTTGACATGAGTTGTCCCTGCATGATGTAGATAGACTGGGGTCCACCATTTTGATCATAGCTCCTCAACCGTAGCTCCAAATAAAAAAGTAAAAATAGGGGCAGAAAATTCATCTTATAAGCTACGAACCCCATTTTATATACTTTTTTCAATTTGGATTGGAACCTTGTGTTAAAAAATTCATCAAAATAGGGTACATTTCTGGCAGCAAAAGTCTTCTTGTGGTCCCTTATAAGCCTAGACTTTCATTTGATTCCAATGGACACCTCATACAATATGAAAGCATGACATTGCTACTTGACAAATTTTTGTAGTCATACTTGCAATAATGCATTAAAATAGGTGTATCTTTGAGAATTATGCAAGCTAGTGTCCCACTAGAATTTGATTCCTTCCTAGTAGCTATTCAAAAAGAAATATAAGAAAAATATAAAAAATACAAAGAATATATATATATTGGAAGTTACCCTAGATATAGGATCTAGCTAGGATTTGAGATGATAATGAAATAGTAGAAATAAAGAACCAATGCTTTTGGCCCCAAGTTAAAGAGGCGGAGGACGCTTTTCACATAGTATTTTCTAACAATAAAGTAAGAATTTGTTACCCTTGAGATAAATAATAGGATGAAATAAAAAGCTTTTTATTATACTTTAAAATATGTTTATGTATCTAAAAAGTTGCAAGATAGATCTTGTAGCATTCGTTCCCACTATGTACGTGTCACAGCACGACAGTGCGTCTGCACGGCCAGGGTTGTGAATCCCTCCTTGTATGCATGTGTCAATAAACGCTACTCTCAATCCTCAGCTCTATTGAATTTGGTAGAGTTGAAAATTTGCTTCTTGTACCCCGCCTATTGAAAACATATAGTCATTCACGTGCAATCACTCCGTAACTATTTGATAAAGTAAACCAAATTTGTTGATGCTTGGGAGGGTTAGAACCCCCATTCGTGCGAATCCGTGCTTATAAGAAGGGTCTACATGCTTAAGTACATCTATATTGTGGAGACCCCCATAGGAGGAGGGAGTTACCACCCTCCCCACAAATAACTACACCTCAGAGAGGTGTTGTTAGATTTTTTCCCTCTTACAACCGTCTCCCCCCATTAGGAGATTTTAGAGGTCTTTTAGAGGGACTTATTGAAGAGAGAGAAAAGGAAGCACATCCAATGAGTAGCAAGGCAATGTACGGTAAAAAATAGCTCAAATAAATTAAGAAATACAAAAAAAACTACTCGAACATGAGGTAATCTCCTGTTTTTATGGTCTCTATATGTGGACCCACTGTAAACGACTCTGATAGTAACAAAGGTATTGAAAGATAGCTACGAAAAGCTATCATACCCGTCACAAAAAGCTATTCCTCCATTAAGGAAGCATTCAAAATTGATCCTCCCTCCATTATAATCAAGTTCAGGCTTTCTTCTTCCACTCAGAAAGAACCATGGCTTCGTTTTCTTCTTTTTCCTATTCTAAAAGCTCTAGGGGTTATTGTACTCTCTCCCCATCTAACCTCACCATTAGTTTACCAAGGAGGCCAAGAAGCAATATCTGCTCTATTTCCATCTCAAACCCCATCACTATCGATCTTCAATGGCAAGAGCAAATGATATGCAAAGGTTCTTCGGTTCTCATGTAGCCAAAACGGCGGCAAAGATCCTCTACAGCAAATTTATTTCGTTCTGCATGGAAAGCACGAGTGCTAGATTTGAAAGTGGAGGTTGGCAAGAAGACTATGAAAGAGTTTTTAGTTCAATATGTTTACACTCACTCTAATGTGGTTGTGAATGGCACCAATGTCTCAATGGTGCATCACCCACGATGCAACTATAAGTGCTTTCTTAGCCTTTCTTTTGTAGTCTTCCTTTCAAACCTTTCTAGTCTCATACTTTTTTTTCTTTTTGAAGAGGTAGAATTGTATTAAAGGAAATCAATACAAAAACAAAGAACCCTGAGGAGGGTTAGCCCATAAGCTATGTAAATGTATTCCTGTTGATTTTCAGTCAGTCACTACTCTCCAAAGTTCTATTTAATGGAAACAATGGAGGTCATGTATTCCTGAATTCTATTCACATGTTAGACTGAGTGGTCTCTTACTTTTGGTTATTGCACTTGCAGATGTCTATCCTTCTTCATACGAGGAATGGGAGCCAGTGGTGTGTATTGTAGAGCTTATACCTGTAATTCATGCTCACATTGGTGTTTTACAATATGTTAAAGGTCTAGCAAAAGCCTTGCAAATGAGGGCATTTTATTCTACAAGCACTTCTACCAGCTCAACTAGAGAAATCAAAAAGGTATGTTGGTTAAGCTCCCTCTCCCTACCAATTGGAACTCCGTGGACTGGCCAGTCTCGGACACGACAGTGAGTGAAGCTTGTTGGAAACAAGGTTGCAAGAAAACACACACAGCTTGGAGAAGATGAAGGAATCTCAAGGCACACAACAAAGAGTATATTACTTAGTGTGCAATGGAAAGATAGATAGCCCTAGAGTGATGGGCGTATACACAATGCACGGGGGGGAAAATCCTAAAGAGGGAAAAAATGCCATGGCGGTCCTAGTGTGTTTACACACATCACTACCACATGGATATGGTAACAAATTCCCCCTCGAGTGATGCGGTGAACAAGAGATGGCACATGAATAAAGGGAAGTGTCATGCCCTGAGGACATGATCAGTCCACAAAGGGGAGTAAGCCCAAAGCTTTGCGGAAAGCTTTGAACTTTGCATGAGACAATGCCTTTGTGAAAAGGTCTGCAAGGTTGTCTTGTGTTGGCACATAAGCCAAGTTGATCTCTCCTGTTAAGAGCCTCTCCCTGACATAGTGGTAATGCACCTCAATGTGCTTTGTGCGAGCATGAAAACCTGTGCTCCTCATAACTGCCAATGCGCTCTGACTGTTAGTGTACATAGTGTCGGCAGTGTCATGTCCAACACCCAAATCAGCCATAAGGCGTCTGAGCCATACACACTCAACCGCAGTTGTGAAGACTGCCATGTACTCATCCTCACAACTAGAAGTGGCCACAGTAGGTTGCTTCTTGCTCAACCATGATATACATGAACTGCCAAGCATGAAACAAAAACTGCTTGTGGACACTCGCATGTCAAACTAACCAGCCCAATCTGAGTCCAAAAAAGCGTGTAAGTCTGGCGGCAATGATCCCCCCTCGGGATAAAACAAGCCAAGATGTAAATTGCCGCTCAAGTAGCAAAAAATCCTCTTAACATCCTGCCAATGCTTAGACCCTGGACTCTGCATAAATCTGATGACCTATAAGAATGCAAACTGAATATCCAGCCTCATATTGCATACATAAATGAGGCATCCAATATTAGTTTGGTGAAGAGTGACATCAGCAGGATCACAAGCATCATGTAGACACAAGTTCAAACATGTTTCCATGGGAGTGGCAATAGGTTTGCAATCCTCAAGTCCAAACTTACACAGCAATGTCTCTATGTAACTTTATTGACACAAGGCAATACCACCATCACACTGCTTAAACTGTATGCCCAAATAATGATGCAACAGCCCCAAATATTTCATCTTGAAATTAGCATTCAAATCATCCTTAAATTCAGTAATATGTGCCTCATTGGGACCAATGATCAGCAAGTCATCCACATAAAGGACAACAATGAGAAGTACATCGCCCTCACGCTTCACATACAATGTGCTTTCTGTTGGACTGTTATAAAAGCCTCCTTTGACCAAATGAGTGCCAGCCTTCTCATACCAAGCACGAGGAGATTGTTTCAGCCCATACAAATCTTTGTTACATTTGCACACCTTATCCTCTTGTCCTTTCTTGACAAAACCGCAAGGTTGCGTTACATAAACTTCCTCAAATATGTCACCATTCAAGAAAGCAGTAACAATGTATGATTGATGTACATCCCAACCAAAATGAGCTGCCAATGCACATAGAAAATGCACAGTATTCATACAACAAGTGGGAGCAAAACTATCTTCATAATCTATGCCTTTTTGTTGTGCATAACCCTGTGCAACAAGTCGAGCCTTATAGCAATCAATGTCACCATCCGGCTTGCGTTTCCACTTGTAAACCCACTTTGTACCAATGGCCTTTTTGCCAGGAGGCAAATTACATAAAATCCATGTGTCATTTTCTATAAGTGCATCATATTCTGATTGCATATGACAGACATCCAATTTTTTGAATTCTGTGCTTCATCAAAAGATAGAGGTTTCTCAATATCATGTAAGCTAGACACAGCCAAAGCATAGCAATGTGATGCATAAGAGGCATGGTGACAACCTAAACGATTATGAGTAGACAAAGGTGCATCCAATTTACTGTCACGCAAAGTGTGCACCAGCCATTTTGGCATACCTCTAGCTTGGTCATTTTCAACCCTTTTCTCATTAAGTACATCATGTACATCTGCATCAGTAATAGGCTGATCTATAACATTTTTAGAAACCCCCATAGGTTGTACATTTGCCTCATTGGAATTTACATTTGAACTTCCACCATTGAAAAAAGGCAACAAAGTGTCATAAATGTCTTGTGAGCTGACATTACTGTTTCTAGTACATGACAGCAAGGGCTGAACAGAATCTTCCACAAACACAACATCTCGTGAGACCAAGCTACACTTTGTTTGTGGATGATACAACATGTAACTTTTTCTTTCACCACTATAACCAGCAAAAATACATTTGATAGCCTTATTATCCAATTTTTTGTGTTGTGTTTGTGGCACAAAAGCATATGCCAAACAGCCAAAAACACGCATGTGATCAATAGAAGGCTTTCTATCATGCCATGCTTCATATGGAGTAATAGACTGCAAAGATTTTGTAGGACACATAAGTGGCACACATGATGGCCTCAAGCCAGAAAGAATGTGGCAAAGCTTGACTTTTGACGATACATTGTGCCATTTCCGTAAGTGACATGTTTTTCCTCTCAGCAACACCATTTTGATGAGACGTATAAGGCATTGTACGTTGGTGTTTTATCCTAGGACTAGCCAAAAATGCATTAAATTCATGAGACATATACTCCCCCCCTCGATTGGAACGGAGGGTGTCCATAGTAGCTTTCGAGACATTTTCAGCCATAGCCAGAAATTGTTTGAAGCACATAAAAACTTCGGACTTTTCTTTAAGTGGAAATACACATGCATGCATGGAGTAATCATCAATGAAAGTCACGAAGTAAAGGTAATTTCCCAAGGACGGAGTTTGCATGGGCCCACAAACATCACTATGCACAAGCTGCAACCGGCATGTGGCCCTAGCTGAACCATCCTTTGGAAACTTACAACGTTGCATCTTACCCAAAATACAGCCTTCACAAACGTGTTTGACAGGCGCTTCAAGAGGCGGCAAAGAAGCAACCATATCAAATTTTTGCAAACACAGCAAATTGGCAAAATTCAGATGATCAAAACATGCATGCCAAAGTTTTGCATCTGAAATAGCCTTTGAATCCAAAATTGCATGTGCAAAATTCTGACCATAATTGTCATACAAAGTGAGCTTATATAACCCATGACATAAAATTCCAGATGCAACAATTTCATCACCGAAACTGAGATCATGTATTGTACATTTGTCATCCACAAATTGGACGACAAGACCAAGTCTAGCATGTGCAGATAGAGACAAAAGATTATTCTTGATCCCAGGTACATAAAGTGCATCATTGTGAAAGAACTATCATTTTCATCCAGTAAGCACAATCTTTCCAACTCCTTGAACCGGATAAGAGGCATTATTGGCACAAGTAACTGAATTTCCATGAGGGCAGACTCAAGAGAGGTGAACAAATCATGATGTGAGGTAATGTGCTTTGTAGCACCACTGTCAAAATACCACACATGTGAATCTACAGCAACTGAAATGCATGCATCATGGACATCAGAATTATAGGTACACTCTACACTAAAAGCCCATTCTGCATCAACATCAGCATCATAGTCTCCTTTCACAGAAGACTCAACAATAGCTGCATTTGTAGTGGAACCGGCATTTGCAGTGGAACCACCCTCTTTCTTCTTCTTTGCCTCTTTGGCCTTCAATTTAGGACATTGTTTGATCAAGTGACCATTAGCTTTACAATAATGGCAATGCATCTTCTTTTTGCCCTTATCATTAGAATTTCCAAATGAATTGTTGCGAGTAGAAGCATTAGGAACATGTAATTTTCCACTCGAAGAAGAACCATAAGAAGTGGTTGCATTGTTGTTGACGCCCTTTCTTTGAGAAGCAATAAAAGCATGTTCAACTGCACGTTGTCTAGTCCTGTTTTTTTGAAAAATGACTCTTGCAACAACAATATGCACAATGCATCAAACTTAACAACTTCAAGATTTCCTTGGGTCATAAGTCCCCAAGTACTAGCAAAAGTCTGGTAAGAGTCTGGCAAGGCGTCAAGAACAATCTACACAAGGGAACTATTTGAAATGACTTCACCTACACAAATAAGTTGCTCATTGATATCCTTGATACCAGCAAGGAAAGTGTCCATATCATCTTCCTCGTGCATAATCTTTGACTCCAGCTGTTTACGCAGCAATGCAATTTTTGCCTCATTGCGGCTTGCATAAAGACCAGCTAGAATATCCCAAGCCTGTTTTGCATATTTCATTGAACGAATGTGAGGAGTAATGGTGCGCTTCGTAGAGAACGCAATCAACGCATGAGCTTGTGCATCCTTTACATCCCAACGAGCTTGTTCTACCATAGGCAAAACAACTCTAGCACCAACAATCCTTGCAGCAAGAAGGTAGCAAACATCTTGAACACATCTGTGTTGTTATCAGCCATGGAAAATGTTTGCACCTGATGTGAAAACTACCCGAAATGAGGAGAAATTGAGTGAGACCAGCACGTGCTACATAGCACATCCCATAGTAGACTGTATGAGACCTGTTATGCAGTAATTGGTAGTGACAAAAATTCTGCACAAAATGATGAAATAGCATGTGGAGTACTGCTTGTAGTGGAAACGGAGACCG
The DNA here is from genome assembly GCF_014529385.1 of Adiantum capillus-veneris. Classification (NCBI taxonomy): domain Eukaryota; kingdom Viridiplantae; phylum Streptophyta; class Polypodiopsida; order Polypodiales; family Pteridaceae; genus Adiantum; species Adiantum capillus-veneris. The sequence goes on along the minus strand of NC_140948.1, from coordinate 25,368,867 downwards.
AAATGAGCCCGAATCAGAAATGTGAGTAGATTGAGCTCTATGAGCACACCCAAAAAATTGGTCAACCTGCGAACGCTTGCCAAAGCTCATTGAAATCGAAGAAAGTGACCAGGCATATGCCGGAGCTGCTGGCGACTAAGCCCGAGAGGACGCAACCTGCTCTGATACCAATTGTTGGAATTAGGGTTGCAAGAAAACACACACATCTTAGAGAAGACAAAGGAAGAAAAAAAATCCTAAAGAGGAAAAAAATGCCCCGGCGGTCCTAGTGTGTTCACACACATCACTACCACATGTATATGGTAGCAAAGCTCTCTGGAGCAAGCTGTTTAGGGATGTGCAGAGGTCCCTCCAAAACTCCGTACCCACCAAATTGGTGAAGATTTTCAATTACTGACCTATAAGTTTATTTGTGGAGCTTTTTCATACCAGCCACATACATGTGGCGAAGACTATGCTAGTATGTAAATCTCTAGATTCTTACTTCTGTGAAAAGATTCTTGATAGATGGTGGTATGATAAAGAGGTGGATGGCATTCATTGCAAGATTGCACTAGAGACTTTGGTGGCCAAGTACATGATTGAGACACAGTCACTTCTCATCTCTTTTTGGTATAGGTGCTCTCAATTTGTTATAAGATGCTCTCAGGTTGTGCCTATTGATCAAGAGTCGATAGGCTTTGAGAACAACGTTGTCATAGATGTGGAGGTGGTGTACAAAGAGCTCAACCTTGTGAAAATGATCACAATAAGGGAGCAAGGCAACCTTCTTCAACTCCAGCATGACATAGTGGAGGAGCCTGCGGACAATGATCCCTAACAGTTCTATTTCTTACTAGGTGGACACAAATTAATGCAGTGAAGGAAAAAAGATATTGTATTCCATAACAACGTTGTCATAGATGTGGAGGTGGTGGACAAAGATCTCAACCTTGTGACAGTGATCACAGTAAGGGAGCAATGCAACCTTCTTCAACTCCGACATGACATAGTGGAGGAGACTGCGGACAACGAGCCCTCACAATTCTATTTTTTACTAGGTGGATGCAAAGTAATGCAACAAAGGGAAAAAGATATTGTCTATAGTGAGCTAAGTGGCAGAGTTCAAATCGTGCCAATGTAACTTGGATAAATTCTATTGGGCGTAACTTTATCTTCAATTGAAATCTATGTTAATGAACTCCATTGTAACATTTCTTTCATTTAGTTGTATCTTTATCTCAATAGTAAGATGAACCTGTTTCTCTCTCTCTCTCTCTCTCTCTCTCTCTCTCTCTCTCTCTCAAAGTATGTGTCATTTCTTTACATTTAGTACAACATATGCAGAATTTTTTGTCTTATGTCACCTTCGATCATTCTACAATTCCTCTCTCTCTCTCTCTCTCTCTCTCTCTCTCTCTCTCTCTCTCTCTCTCTCTCTCTCTCTCTCTCTCTCTCTCTCTCTCTCTCTCACACACACACACACACACACACACACACACACACACATCACACATCATTGGCACCACACTGATAGATACAAAGAATCATATCAATGTACATAATTAGCATTTCAAAGAGTATTTGTAAGCACAAATTTAGAAACAGACAATGGGTTGTAATACAAGTTCTGCAGATATGGCATCAAAATGTCTTCTAAGTAGACGTCTTGCTCATGCCATTCAAATGAGGCCGAGGAGAGAGTTGTGCCCGGTGGATTACGTAAACCCTTATGTGGTGTGTTGTCTATTAACAAAGTGTTGTCAACAGCAAATGGGACATGGATTTGACCAAAAAAATTGTAATAAAGGTATACATCTGGTTTTGTAGGGTGGTAGTGGCCATTGATGACAACACACGACATCTGACAAAAGATAGAATTAAATTTCCAACACTCGATTTTGGCTACATTGCAAACTACGGTTATGAGGGGGTTGAGGTTTTGCTACTGACCATATCGCAACGTGGAACCTCGGAAGAAGAAATTGCAAAACTTTCTTGGTGCCTGGTTGTACAATGACTCTGCAAGTGCCTATCTGGAAGTTGCGTAGGTTGAGAGTTCCTACATTTGAACCATACAGCTCTCAAAATAGCAACAATGCATTGATGTCCAAAATAATTAGTCTCTGCAAACATTTTGTAAAACAAATAAGTAGTTAGACAGTAGGGTGACTTTCAAATTCTTTTGCTTTGGTTATTATCGGAACAATCATGTCAGTGTCTAACAAAGGTCCATACTGGGTTTGATTGGTGTGGAGGTTGTCCAGTCCAATGTCGACATCCTCGACCTTTTTTTCCTTACTCCCTTGTGCTTCTGCTGTTTGAGACTCTTGTGTCTCCATCGTAGAGTGGTCCATAGCAGATGAATTAGCTTCTATTGTGGTATGCTCTGTTTGAGGCTCAGGCATGGTTGATTGTTGATAAGGTTCAGGCTCTACCAATGGAATAGTGAAGGGCTCTTCTTGAAGGTTGGGAGTATCTTCCTCAGCCCCTCCCTTTGCATTATCTTCTTCCTTCTAAACCCCTCCATCTCCAAAGGGGTTCTCGCATTGCCCTTCTCCTCATCATGCATCTCTTCCCTCTCAATCGCTCCCTTTGCATGATTTCTCTTCTCCTTAGTCCTTCACTGATGAGTGGTCTATCACCTCCTCTTCCTCCTGTCCCTTCTCAACAAATCTTACAAAATTTGAGGATTCGTGGAGGTATGTTTGCTTGTGTCCCTCACCAGTCATTGTATCTCTACAATATGGTCATCAACAGGGTGTCTTCTGCTTACATGATGTGAAATAGAAAGCAGATGCTTGATAAGAGTGGCATGATATCGATGCAAATATTGTATTGTGTACTTCTCCAATGCACTTTGCAAAAGAAAAATGGAAACAAAAAGAAACTGAGAAAGATTTTTATTGCAACAATCGTCATGTTATAGTAATGCTTTTCAAAATGCCTACCTTTGACATGCATGGCTCTAATGCAAAGAAGCTCTACAGTATGTACTCAGCATGTAGGAGGCATCTCCATCCACACGAGTTGGCATACGTCTATTTTGGAACTATGACTTCTTTTATGGGCGCCTTGTACGTTTTGTAACTTCCACACAGCTTGCCATATGCATGCAAGAGTCTTTTTATGCAGCTGCAACCAGACAATTTTGGAAGTAAATCAATGTCCCTGCCAACTACACACATAGAGGGTGGCATATGGAGTGCATGCATGCCTGTGTGCCGTTGGTGAAGCCAAAGTTGGTCTGAGCTAGGAGATGGTCTATGCCAAGTAGAGGGTGCAAGCAAGTGCAATGCAGAAGGCTAGGGCAGGTGCCAAGGACCTGGGCAGCCCAAGGATAGCAGAAAAGTATGTCTGAAGTGGTTTTTAGGCCAAAAGTGCTACGAGATGGTCCAGATGGGATGGTAGATGAAGGTGTCTAGAATACCAAATCAGTGCCCTAGAATGTAGTTTCAGTGTACTCTAGAAGCCGGTCCAGACGATTCGTCAAACGGAGCCCCGGTGAGCAAGATATGGAAGTTTAAAGCTGGATTGTGTTGCAAATGCCCGATGGACAAGGAAGTTGAGGACAGGTGGCCCATGCAGGCATGAGTGGATACATGTGTAGAGCTCAAGTTATACGGCATGCCTGTCTTCTCGGATTACCAATCGGAGCTCTAGATAGCAAATTATGATCAGTTGAAGTTTTTTCGGGGACCACTTATGAGCCCACTTGCCCGCACGGGAGGCTGTGTCATCTAGCATCGTTTTGGTCTCACCAAGGTTCTTGAAGATAGTGTGCTTCATGTGGAGTTGGCAGGAACTGACTGTATGTCAATCGGGTCCCAGGCAACGGGATACGCCAGTTGTAAGTTGAGTGCAGTCGCCGAGAGGAAAGTGGCCGATGCTTTTTGGCCTTTTTCGCGGCCTCATATGACAGCCTTGGAGATCTCAAAACGGGGCAAGAGGCATGTAATTTGAAGATGAAAACGGGGAGTTTCAGTGGGTCTTTACGGTTTGGAGATAGGGTTCGTAGGCTACTGATGGTGATGGGGGCTTTTCACAAGCCAAGCTCCCATACCCCTCTTCTCTCCTCCCCACCCCATGAAAACCCCCTCTTAGGGAGGGAGTGATAAAAAGCATTGAAAAAAGTAAGGAAAAAATAAAGTATGATTATGTAAATATATAAGAAAGGTAAAATAGGCCACCTCATGCCTGCGGGGTAGCCCATCCCCACCTTGCCTCCTTTTTCTTCACTGTTGCCCCGCCGGGTGTCCCTTTTCCTCTCCTCCACTCAAAAGGTCAACCCCCTCTCTCTTCCCCTTGTCCTTTCTCCTTTCTCTCTCCCCTCAAGCTACCCCACCTCTCACCAATAATGCATTATAACTCACCAATAATGCACCCTAACTCACATGCAACTTACCCTATCTTCCAAAATAGTATACCCCACCCCCTCTTTCTCTCTCCTATCATATCCCATGACCCAAATACCCCCTCTCTCTCTAAAAGGCGACATGTCTCTTGTCTTGTAGCTAAATAACCTCCCCCACACTCACACACACTCAGTTTCACTGAAAAAAGTGCCCACAGACCCATCCCCACCCGGTGGTTACCTGATTTTTCTTGTGTTCACACACATCTGCACACAGATTCACCTCTGAACACACTCCCCTCTCTCCCCTCTTGTAATTACTTTATTCTCCATGTCACCTCTCACTTTTTTTCATCAACCCATCTCTCTCTCTTAGTCTCTCTCTCATGAGACTGCTGTTCTGGCACACATACACACAGCCAGACAAGTGGGGCCCACAGTCACATGGCCTATGTAGATAATGATTTCTTCATTTCTAAATTCTAGAATTTCCCCCCTCCCTCCTCCCCTATATAAAGAGGGGTCACCATCACACAAAAACACACAACATCACCAAAGAACACACTATGCACTGTGTGTGCCTAGTGCACACACACACACCCACACCATCACCATCACCATCACCGCAATCACCATGCTTGTTTTGAGCATGACCTCTACACCCTTGGCTATGGAAGATGAAGGGCAACTAAATGAAGGATGATGGCCATAATCCTCGTGCGAGTCTTCGCCATCAACTCCCACCTATCCACCATGTGCTCTACCACTCTCTCCCTTCTCATTCCCCTACCCTATGCTCCCCATTTCATCGCCTAATTCTCTAAATAAAGCTTGAGGTTTTGTGAGTATGTTTTCTTGCAATTTTTTGCCCATGTGAGGTATGCGGAATCGCCACCTAGTCTTGTGTTTTGGAGTGAGCTTGTGTATGTGTGAAGGGTGTGCGGATTCGCCATCCTTTTGTGGTGCCTAAGTACTAAGCCGCTATACCCCCTCCCTCACTCTCTCTCTCTCTCTCTCTCTCTCTCTCTCTCTCACTCACTTGATCTCATTCCTTTTCCTCTTCATCATTACTCCCAAGCATCCATCTCTCTTGGATGAAAACTTTGTTATGGTGGTGTGTTGTGCGTCCTAGCCGCTGAAGCTAGGTGGTGCCCCCTGTTTGCTTTACCATGACAGGCTCGAGGCGCGCCATTCGGTCCCCGGTGTTTTAGAGGCCATCGGGGTTTGGGGTTCGCTTTGCTCCCGTCATTTGGTGCCCCCACGGAGGATCTTTTCATGAAACCCTTCAGTTTACAAGACTGAAACCCTTAAACTATTGTGAATGGATGAATAGCTAGCAGGATTTGCTAATTGGACGACAAAAGAAAAAAAGCTCCAAGCACAACTAGACGAACTCCGTATCTCCATCGAAGCTCGAGTGCCAGGCGTAACGGTAATCGATTTGCAGTGGGAGAGTAAACCAACACGCCAAACCCAGTGGATATACATAGGCCAAGTGCCAAGAAGAAGAAGGAGAAGGTCGAAACCATGTCCGCAACCTACAACCAACCCACAACAACAAAATGGAAGGAGCTCTACACAATAGAGAATCAACACTATTCTACTTTGAGAATCGGGTAACTCAAGTCATCGAGGTAATTATCACAGTCAGTTTTCAAGTCGCACCTGATGCTGCAGCACAGATAACGGAAGCATTGGCTCACACTCTCACTAGAGAAACTAGGGATCTACTGAGTTTGTTTCAGGAAAGAACACCACCCTCTCCCACAAGCTTGGACAGTGACTAAGCACCTCTAAGCTTCACATGAATCAGTACAACCTACTTCAAGACAGATCACACATACCAACACGTGTACGCTCAATCAAGGTAATACTGGATTTGAAGGCTCACTACCAGCACGTCATTGACACCATGCCAGGTGGGGAGCGGTTTTTGGAGGTTCTGGCATCAGATCAACCATTTGTCTTACCTTTGGTACAAGGCAATGTACCGTTTGAAGTTTTAATCTATGTCCTAGTATAAGAGGATATACACGCCTCTTTGTAAAGAAGAAAAAAACTTTTGCAAGTTAAGCAGTGTGTCTTTCTAGCTCTCTCTCAGTAATCATGGCAAGTGTAGCATTTCCAACATTTAAAGGAAAGAAGGGGGAGGATTTGGTAACAGACTTCCTAGATGACTTTGAAGTAGCATGTGTAGTGAGCAACAACGATACGGATGAATCCAGGGTTAGAATCTTTAAGCATCTCATGAAGCTAGAAGCTAGATCATGGTACAATGCACTTCCACAAGCAACCAAGGATGAATGGGAACCCTTAAAAACCGCTTTTAAGAGGCGCTTTGGGGGAGGTACCACTTCAGAAAAGTTGTGGGACAAGTTGAGAGACTTGAAGCAGGAGGGTCTTTTAGAATATGCCACCTATGAGTCCAAATTTGTGGATTTGTGGGAACGGTGGGTTGAGTCATTGGCTAGGGGGGAAGCTGCACCCGATTTCCTAAAAAAAGATCGGTTCACGCATGGCTTATGGCCGCTTCTCAAGGAGAAGGTGAAAGGTAGATTCCCGGCTACGTACGAGTTAGCCGTTGAGATTGCTCGCCTTAAAGACAAGAAGCTGCGAATGAAAGCCAAAGAAATCGAGTCAATAGAATCAGGAACATCGCGTCGACCAGCAACTACGACAACCACCATTCCACCACCACCACCGGCTCTTGGGGTAAGAGATGACCAACAAGATATGTTGGCCCATATTACTGACCAACTGCAGAATTTGTTTGTCCACTTAATACAACAAGGGAGGAGTCAAGAAAGAGATCAAGACCCTGGAAGAGCACGACGACAAAACAGGGAGTATCATTGCTACAACTGTGGAGAAGACGGTCACGGTATGTACTACTGTCCCAAACCACGACAAAACTATAATAGAGGAGGTAGGAGGAACCAATTGTCACCCCCTAGAGAAAGAACACCCCCACCCCGAGCACCACCCCCACCAACACAAATTCTACGTCCACCCCAGACACCACTACAAGCATCCATCCCACCTCTTCGACCAGTCCCACCACCTAATCGCCCTGTAAACATCATAAGGCTAGAAGAGAAAGGAAAAGCCATAGTAGTGGATCCACCCAGAGCAAAGGATAGGGACAAGGGTAAGGAGAAGGTAACCTTTTTAGAACCACTTGAAGCCATGACTGTGAAAAGAGCTAGGAGGGAGAAAGCTACACAATCAGATGATGAGAGAAGCATGAGAGGAGAAACTAGCAAGAGGCCATCCAGGCCACGACGGAAATTGGGCATCACCAACTTCCAGCTAGGGGAAAGTTCTAAGCCCTATGATCTAACATTGGATGTGGCACAGCAAGGACCGAAGATTACATGGCCACAGTTGCTACATCTTGCACCAAAAGTAAGGCGACAATGGTCTAAAATGGTAAGTACAAGACGCTCCAAAACAAAGATAGCCGGAGCAATTTCGGGATGCAACATGGATGACATCCTTCCAATTGTCGACGTAAACATAAAAGGAAAGAGGGTTGGAAACACCTACATTGATGGAGGTGCACAAATCTGTGTAATGAGCGAAGCTATGATGCTTCGATTAGGGCTCGAGGTTAACAGGCCTTCTCCATGCAAGGCAAAGATGGCAAACAACGCAAAAGTAAAGTGTGTGGGTGTGGTAAGTGCTGTGAAAATCAAAGCTTTCAACACTGAGGTAGAGGTAGATGTTTTTGTAATGCCTACTAAGGGGGAGGGCTATCCACTAATTTTGGGAAGGCCATGGTTGATGGCCATGAAGGCAAAACAGGACTGGGGTAGTGGCCTTCTACGCATGACCGGTAAGAAAGGGGAGACAATCTACTACGACATGAGGATTGGCAAGCAGAAGCAAATGAATCTGGAAACATCGGCAGATGAAACCACTAGTGAATCTTCCAGTTCTGAGGAGGAGACCACATCCACCGACGAAAGTGACAGTTCCATTGATGTGATGGGTATCATTATGAAGGATCCACAAAGGGTAAGCACAACTGGTGATCCATCACCAAAAGGGCAACCCAATGAAGAGGAGAGCAAATCACCTGGCCTAGGAGGAAGTAGGTTGAAGGGTATGTTGTCTACGGAATTAACACTTGAGGAGAAAGATAGTTTTTTGCAAATGTTGATGGGATTTCCTAACCTGTTCATTGATGACTATGAAAGAATCACAGGCATTATAGTGGTGGAACATCATATTAAGCTGAAGGAAGGGGTAAAACCAGTTGTGCAAAAGCTACGACGATTGGGGGTCATACAAGAAAAGGCACTCTTGGCCGAGGTAAGGAAACTGCTAGAGGCGGGATTCATCTATCCTGTAGAAAACTCAGAATGGGTGTCACCCGTAGTGGTGACGCTTAAAAAGAATGGTAAATGGAGGGTCTGTGTTGACTACAAACCACTAAATGCAGCTACAAAGAGAGACCACTTTCCTCTCCCTTTCTTGGATGAAATTCTGAATGAAGTAGCGGGTTTTGAATGCTATACCGTCTGTGATGGTTATTCTGGATACTTTCAAATACGCATAGCCTTGGAAGATCAGCTAAAAACCACTTTTATCACGCCATGGGGTTGTTTTGCATACAAGGTTATGCCATTTGGTCTCACAAATGCACCTGCCACATTCCAAAGATATGTCACATATGTTTTTCAACCGTTCTTTGGAACATCCATAAGAGTGTTCATTGATGATTTTTGTATATATAGCTCCCGTATTTCACATTTAGAAAAGGTAACTGAAGGTTTGGCCAGGTTGCAGACCCTAGGTGGGCAACTAAATGTGGATAAATGCCACATTGGGGAGAGTAAAGTCATTCTACTAGGCCATGAAATTTCAGCAAAAGGTATCAACGCCGACCCAAGTAAGGTGTCCACACTCATAGCCCTAGACCGCACGCCAACTGGTCTCTTTTCTACAGAAGGTGAGGTACTTAAGTAGATTCATACATCTACTATCACAACTTGTTCTACCACTGCAACAACTCACTCAAAGATCAACTTTCACTTGGGACGAGGAAAGCGAACATCACTACAACAAGGTAAAGGAGGTCTTAGCCACTCTGCCAACTATCTCACCACCTAAGTGGGATGAAAAATTCTATGTCACCTCAAGTGTTGGTGATGACTCATTGGGGGCTGTGCTACTCCAAAAGGATACGACAACATCTTTCATGAGGCCAATCTACTTCTCTAGTCGAATGATGACAGCAGGAGAGAAAGGTTTCACCCATGTGGAACACTTAGTCCTAGCTCTTAGATTTGCAACTACAAAGTTTAGGTCATATTTGCTGCCTAAGCAATTTTTTATTCTAGCCACGGATGAAATATTTCCCTATGTTGTACAACACATGGATGTGTCTGCTAGAATTACTAAATGGCTAGTTCGTCTGCAAGAGTTTGACTACACGGTACAGGTAGAAAGCACGACAAGGGCAAGTTTGGGGGGACTCATGACCTACCAAGTCTTTGAAAGGAAGGAGAAGCAATCTAAGGAAGGAGAAGTCCGATTACCTCCAGTACCACCGATGGTAGAAGGAGCATACTCTCTCTACTTTGATGGAGCCTACAAGCGAGCGTCCGACAAAGCAGTTGCAGGCATAGTGGTCTTTGATGACAAAGGGACAAAGGTATTTTCGTTGGGCCAATTGTTAGATTCACATTCTAACAATGAAGCTGAGTATGCATCACTAACCAAGGGTCTACAATGGTACGTCTCGCAAGGTGTACAACGCCTTAATGTATTTGGGGATGCTCTACTTATGGTAAGGCAAGTAAATGGAGCATGGACATGCAAGAATCCTAGTTTAAGGACTCACTTAAGTGGTGTAAAAACCTTATTGGGTAAGTTTGAAGAAGTTCAAATACACCATATCCCAAGGGCTCAAAACCAAGAAGCAGATGCCCTAGCAAGTGAAAGACTACAGGAAGTGGTGGTTGGAGCAATAAAACTAAAGCTCCCTCTATTTCAAGGCAGTGATGTCGTGCCTGACATCATGCATTTTTTGGAAACAGGGGAATGCCCATCAGATTTAACAAAGGGACAGAAGCAATGGCTGACGCGGAAGGCCACAAGGTATCGACTCATCAATGATGGTTTGTACTGTAAGGGTAAGGACCAAATACTCAGGAAGGTCCCTCTCTCTCACGAAATCACGGGAGTAATTGCTAGCTGTCACGACGGGGTTTGTGGTGGTCACTTTGCCCTAGACATAACAAGTAGGAAAATCTTGCAGGCAGGCTTCATATGGCCTAGCCTCAACCGTGATGTACACCATTGGTGCAAAACGTGTAAGTTGTGTCAAAAGGCCAGCACTAGGTCACTTATGCCTGAACCACAGACACCTATTCTCTCATATGGCCCATTTGAAAAATGGGGTATCGATGCCATTGGGCCATTACCTAGGGCCAACTCAGGAAAATTCTACATTATCATGGGGGTCGACTACATGACTAGATGGGCAGAGGCTACAGCCACCACTAGAATCACAGCGGTAGAGGTAGCTAAATTTATCTACGAGCACATATGCTGTAGGTTTGGCACACCTTTAGAGATCATCTCTGATAGAGGGCCAGGTTTCAGAGCAGACTTGGTAGGAGAATTAATGCAGAAATTGGGCATTACAAGGAGGCACTCTTCACCATATTACCCTCAATGTAATGGCCTAGTTGAAAAGGTAAATGGAATGGTTTCTAAAATTATTACCAAGCAAGTAAACAATCATCCTGGAGACTAGGATAAGTATCTACTACCAGCTTTATGGGCCTACAGAACTTCATTTCGTACATCCTTGGGATTCACACCGTATCATCTAGTATTTGGTAAGGAAGCAATCTTGCCCATTGAAGTGCAACTACAAAGTCTCAGAGTAATGGCAAGCCAGCTTCAACAGCCCAACATGCATTTGAGAGATCACATCATCAACTTGGAAAGACTGCAGTTGGACAGAGAAGAAGCAATAAATTATTATGCAGCACAAGCAAAGCATAGACGGCTTAGCTTTAACGAGCATCTCCGGAAAAAAGAATTAAAGAAAGGAATGTTGGTGCTCTGCTACGACAATCGCTTCGACACGCGCAAGGATAAGAAACTCCTACTCCGATGGGAAGGCCCTTTCATCATCAGGAAAAAGTATGCCAATGGAAGCTACCAGCTTATGGAGGCTAATGGAAAACTTTATAAAACCAGGGTAAATGGTTGGCGACTTGAACCTTATTTTCTTCGATTTGACCACGCTCCACCAATTGACATTCCAGATGAGAACACACCATCAGCCACCACCTCCGACGATAATGATCAAACAGATGAGCTAGAGACATGAATGCCTCTAGCCAAAAGGGGAGGGCTAATGATGGGGGCTTTTCACAAGCCAAGCTCCCATACCCCTCTTCTCTCGTCCCCACCCCATGAAAACCCCCTCTTAGGGAGGGAGTGATAAAAAGCATTGAAAAAAGTAAGGAAAAAATAAAGTATGATTATGTAAATATATAAGAAAGGTAAAATAGGCCACCTCATGCCTGCGGGGTAGCCCATCCCCACCTTGCCTCCTTTTTCTTCATTGTTGCCCCGTCGGGTGTCCCTTTTCCTCTCCTCCACTCAAAAGGTCAACCCCCTCTCTCTTTCCCTTGTCCTTTCTGCTTTCTCTCGCCCCTCAAGCTACCCCACCTCTCACCAATAATGCATTATAACTCACCAATAATGCACCTTAACTCACATGCAACTTACCCTATCTTCCAAAATAGTATACCCCACCCCCTCTTTCTCTCTCCTATCATATCCCATGACCCAAATACCCCCTCTCTCTCTAAAGGGCGACATGTCTCTTGTCTTGTAGCTAAATAACCTCCCCCACACTCACACACACTCAGTTTCACTGAAAAAAGTGCCCACAGACCCATCCCCACCCGGTGGTTACCTGATTTTTCTTGTGTTCACACACATCTGCACACAGATTCACCTCTGAACACACTCCCCTCTCTCCCCTCTTGTAATTACTTTATTCTCCATGTCACCTCTCACTTTTTTTCATCAACCCATCTCTCTCTCTTAGTCTCTCTCTCATGAGACTGCTGTTCTGGCACATATACACACAGCCAAACAAGTGGGGCCCACAGTCACATGGCGTATGTAGATAATGATTTCTTCATTTCTAAATTCTAGAATTTCTCCCCTCCCTCCTCCCCTATATAAAGAGGGGTCACCATCACACAAAAACACACAACATCACCAAAGAACACACTATGCACTGTGTGTGCCTAGTGCACACACACACACCCACACCATCACCATCACCATCACCGCAATCACCATGCTTGTTTTGAGCATGACCTCTACACCCTTGGCTATGGAAGATGAAGGGCAACTAAATGAAGAATGATGGCCATAATCCTCGTGCGAATCTTCGCCATCAACTCCCACCTATGCACCATGTGCTCTACCACTCTCTCCCTTCTCATTCCCCTACCCTATGCTCCCCATTTCATCGCCTAATTCTCTAAATAAAGCTTGAGGTTTTGTGAGTATGTTTTCTTGCAATGTTTTGCCCATGTGAGGTGTGCGGAATCGCCACCTAGTCTTGTGTTTTGGAGTGAGATTGTGTATGTGTGAAGGGTGTGCGGATTCGCCATCCTTTTGTGGTGCCTAAGTACTAAGCCGCTATACCCCCTCCCTCACTCTCTCTCTCTCTCTCTCTCTCTCTCTCTCTCTCTCTCTCTCTCACTTGATCTCATTCCTTTTCCTCTTCATCATTACTCCCAAGCATCCATCTCTCTTGGATGAAAACTTTGTTATGGTGGTGTGTTGTTTGCGTCCTAGCCGCTGAAGCTAGGTGGTGCCCCCTGTTGGCATTACCATGACAGGCTCGAGGCGCGCCATTCGGTCCCCGGTGTTTTAGAGGCCGTCGGGGTTCGGGGTTCGCTTTGCTCCCGTCAATGGTAGCTTGACCAAGAAAGACCAAAAAACTGGCAAGGTGAGAGGTTTTTTAGCAAATGGATAATGGGGTTTTTGGAGGCAGCTCACGGGCAACTGCCACGTGGCAAGGAGATAACCCACATGCGAGAGATGGAGGCCGAAATGTGGGATACTTAGCATGGCCCGTGGGCTCATTGGGGGTGTGTGAAGCGAGGAAGCACCTTGGAGCCCATTGGCGATGGCTGGCGCCCATAGGGCGCTGTGGTAGCTATCGCGCGGCACTGCAGGGCGGAGACTGCGCCGGTTCTGGCTGGGCAAGGCGGCGCAGTGGCGTACCTATTTGTGGAGGGTGGCGGCTCCGGTGGATGACATGGCAGGCCTAGTGGGCGCTCGTTCCCGCGGCCTTAAAAGGATTTTTTGAAAGTAAAGAGGGGGGGGGAGCATTAGCGACATCGCTATTGCCTCCTCGGGATCTATTAGGAGGAGCATCCCACGGTGGGACAGTGAGCATAAGGAGGAAAAAAGGGCCGGGTCGCCAAGAAATTAGGCACCGTAGGAGCAGACAATGAGCATGGAGGGAGAGAGGGATGCAGATCCCTAGGGCAGTCAAGTGGGCCAAGTAAAGAGCAAAAGGGCCAGTAGAGGCTGGACAAACCAAAGCAAAGGGCAAGGTTGAAGCCAGACCAAAGAGGGGCCAAATGGAGAGAGGAAAAGAAGAGAGAGGTGATAGAGGAGTCGGATAGAGAGAGGGAAAGAGTCAAAGTCAAGCCAATAGAGCAATGCAAGGCTAAGCCCACAAAGGGGTAAAAAATGAAAGATAAAAATAAGAATGAAAGAAAGCCTAGGGGGCAATAGCGACATCGCTAATGCCCCCCCAAGTGCAAAAGAGGGAGAAAGAGAGCAGATAGAGCAAGGCGGTGCCCCCTTCCCAAAAATACCAAAAGTGGGTGCCAGATGGACCAATTGAAGGGCAATTTCCAAAATTGTAGACACCCCCCCCCCCCCCTCCCCCATAAAAGTCAAAATTTATCAAATTAGGGGCTTTTTTGCTGGCTTTTTGGATGCCATTTGAAGCCTGCAAAGTGGAGTTCTCTAGCAATCTAGCCCCTTTGTAACTTTTTCTTAAAAATTGCCATGGTGATGGCAGCGCAAGCCCGTGTACATGATTTTTGAAGTGCAATCAAGCCACCGTTTCCTCCTCTTGCTGTTGTTTCCCCTTCCCCCCTTCTCTTTCTCCAGCTTTCATCTTTCCCCTCGGTGCCGGCTGTGTGGATGTGTGTGCCCCCCGGGACCACCAACGGTGTTTTGTGTGAGAGAGTGAGATTAAGCGGCTATGTGTGTGTGTGTGTGTGTGTGTGTGTGTGTGTGTGTGTGTGTGTGTGTGTGTGTGTGTGTGTGTGTGTGTGTGTGTGTGTGTGTGTGTGTAAGGGTGGAGACAGGCCGTGGTAGCAGGTGTGCGTTGTGTGGTGGATTTGTGGAGAGTGTGAGCAGTGAAAATTGAGCAGGCGGTGGTCTACTAGTGTAAAGTGTTTCTTTGAAGGTGTTTTCCGAGAGGATGGGGGTGTTGTGGATACTCTAAGCTATAGAGAGGCCCTTGTGTTTGTGTCGGGCGTGTTCCCCCTCTCCGTCTTATGGTACCCCCACTGAGGAGTATGCTGATGCTCCTAGTTGAAGTCGAAGTGGTGATTTCGGTGATACCAAAGGTGCGGCCTTTGAAGAGCAGTGCTGCTAGTGATGGCTTGGACGGGATTTCCCATTTTCACTGGGGTTGAAGATGCGGAAACGTGGCTTCAAGACTATGGGTTGTTTGTATTGGAAAGCAGTTTATCGAGAGAAGATGGTGCGGTGCAGGTGTTTCTACTTCTGGTTCGTGTAAAGCGAGGCTATGGTTCGATGGCCTTGGTGAAGAAGAAAAAATAAATTGTGAGGCCCTAGAGGCGGCTTTTCGAAGCAGATTTGTTGCAGATGTGCAGCTAGATGAAGTAAAGCAGTTCAACTGGACGGTTTGAAGCAAAGCGTGGAGGGAGATTTTCAAGCATTCGAGTGGGAGTTTGAAGCCCTTTGGGGGAAGTTGATGAAGGCAGCTGCTACAGAAAATGCCAGTTTTTTGAAATTGAGTAAATTCATGGATTGCTTGCATGAGGAAGTGTGAGATAAAGTGGAGGTAGATGACCCAATGTCATATGAAGAGGCAGTATCTCTAGCGAGAGGGCGAACTAAGAAGATTTTGAGGAAGCACAAGGCTAGGCAGTGTTTTCAAGGTGCAGTGATGCCAAAGCAGTGTGATGTGATGGTAGCCGAGCCAAAGGTGGTGCAAAGAGAAGTGCGGTGCAAGAAGAACCAAGAGTTCTTTGGCTACAGAGAGATAGGGTGGTTCATATGCCGAAGGTGCCGGCTAGAGCAGTTCCAATTGTGGAGGAAGTGCAAGTGGTTCCAAAGTGGACAAAGAATGTGCTATCAAATTCAAGTGTAGCTGTTGAAGCTCCATTGAAGTGCGGTAAAGAGCAAGGAGTGCGGTTTGCAGACGAGGTTGAAGCAGTGAAGCTAGAGGAAGTTCTTGAGCGTGAAACCAAAGAAGAGACTGGGTCGAGTGATGATAGTTCTATGGACGCAAACATGAGTTGGGAGATCGAGTCATCTCAATCCCGGTATGATGAGTTCGACCTCTTACATGTGAGTGGAGAGGCAGTGAATATGTGTGAGGAGCAGCATGAAGTGCAAGCCGAAGTGTCTAGTGAAGACCAAGTGGAGAGATCTAGCCCTACAGGTGGTGAAGAGCAGGTAAAGTTGGTGTGCAGTACCATGCTAATGACCATGTTGATGAACGTAGCTATGGAATATGCCATGGTGGTGCAACAGGTGCAAAATTTTGCCAAAAGGGTTAGAGCAATTGTACCTATGGAAGAGAACAAGGAGGATGTGATAGAGAACGAGTTTCTCTCTTCCTTGGCAGATATGATAATGCAGTAGTAGAAGAGCAGGTAATTGCAGTTGACAAGCAGGTGGTGCTTATTGACCTTGAAGGGCCAATTGACGAGGAGGAGCTCGACGATGCTGGAATTCAGTTCGTGGCAAGTGAGAAGAACAAAGCGGAGTCAAAGTTAGAGGTGCTCCCTATGCAGTCAGTGCCCTCTATGACAGGTGATGTAGATTCCAAGGAAGTGTCCAAGCTTTCTAAGGAGGTTTGTGAGTGGTGGTTGAAGGGAATGCTAATAAAGACAGCTAGGCAATTTGTTGTTGAGCAGGTACAAGATCTGCTAGACGAGGATCTAGCCTTACATGGATGGGAGGGCGGGTCAAATATGTTAGGTTTACTTAGTTCGAGCCATGGTGTAGGTATGTCAAGAGTGTTGGATGAACTGGATAGCGAGCACGAGGGTGCTCTATTTAGTGTTATTGGAGATGCTTGGTTGCGAGTAAGCAATTTTTTGATAAGTGCTTGGAGTAGTAGAGGTATGATGCTGGCAGTTTGGCTATGCAGTTGGATATGTGCCTCGGTGTGGCACTATACAAGGTTGTTGCAGGTGGACGAAAGAGACCAATGCAAAGTGTTTGACCCAAGCGGTTGTAGACAGGTAAATCAGGGGGTTGGGCAACCCGCATAAGCAAGGGTGTTGCAATACAGAGAGTTTGTTTTTGGTGTACTTTTTTAGTGAAGTAAGCCTATGTGTGGTTGAACATAAATGTTCAACGAGGGACTGGGCAATGATGGTGAAGCCAAAGTTGGTCTGAGCTAGGAGATGGTCTATGCCAAGTACAGGGTGCAGGCAAGTGCAATACAGAAGGCCAGGGCAGGTGCCAAGGACCTGGGCAACCCAAGGATAGCAGAAAAGTATGTCTGAAGTGGTTTTTAGGCCAACAGTGCTACGAGACGGTCCAGATGGGATGGCAAATGAAGGTTTCTAGAATACAAAATCAGTGCCCTAGAATGTAGTGTTCAATGTGCTCTAGAAGCAACGGGATACGCTAGTTGTAAGTTGAGTGTAGTCGCCGAGAGGAAAGTGGAAGATGCTTTTTGGCCTTTTTCGCAGCCTCATATGACAGCCTTGGAGATCTCAAAATGGGGCAAGAGGCAGGTAATTTGAAGATGAAAACGGGGAGTTTCAGTGGATCTTTACGGTTTAGAGATCGGGTCCGTAGGCTACTGATGGTATCTTGACCGAGAAAGACCAAAAAACTAGCAAGGTGAGAAGTTTTTTTGCAAATGGATCATGGGGTTTTTGGAGGCAACTCACGGGCAACTGGCACGTGGCAAGGAGATAACCCCACATGCGAGAGATGGAGGCCGAAATGTGGGATACTTAGCATGGCCCGTGGGCTCATTGGGGGTGTGTGAAGCGAGGAAGCACCTTGGAGCCCATTGGCAATGGCTGACGCCCATAGGGAGCTGTGGCAGCTGTCACACAGCGCTGCAGGGCGAAGACTGTGCCGGTTTTGGCCGGGCGGGGTGGCACAGTGGGGCACCCATTCGTGGAGGGTGGCGGCTCCGGTGGATGACATGGCAGGCCCAGTGGGCGCTCATTCTTGTGGCCTTAAAAGGATTTTTTGAAAGCAAAGAGGGGGGGAGAGCATTAGCGACATCGCTAATGCCTCCCCGGGATCTATTAGGAGGAGCATCCCACGGCAGGACAGTGCGCATAAGGAGGAAAAAAGGGCCGGGGTGGCCAAGAAATTAGGCACCGAAGGAGCGGACAATGAGCATGGAGGGAGAGAGGGATGCAGAGCCCGAGGGCGGCCAAGTGGGCCAAGCAAAGAGCAAAAGGGCCAGCAGAGGCCGAACAAACCAAAGCAAAGGGCAAGGTTGAAGCCAGACCAAAGAGGGGCCAAATGGAGAGAGGAAAAGAAGAGAGAGGTGATAGAGGAGTCGGATAGAGAGAGGGAAAGAGTCAAAGTCAAGCCAATAGAGCATTGCAAGGCTAAGACCACAAAGGGGTAAAAAATGAAAGATAAAAATAAAAATGAAAAAAAGCCTAGGGGGCAATAGCGACATTGCTAATCCCCCCCAAAGTGCAAAAGAGGGAGAAAGAGAGCAGATCGAGCAAGGCGGTGCCCCTTCCCAAAAATACCAAAAGTGGGTGCCAGATGGACCAATTGAAGGGAAATTTCCCAAATTGTAGACCCCCCCCCCCCCCCCCCCCCCCCCCCTAAAAGTCAAAATTTAATCAAATTAGGGGCTTTTTTGCTAGCTTTTTGGATGTCGTTTGAAGCCCGCAAAGTGGAGTTCTCTAGCAAGCTAGCCCCTTTGTAACTTTTTCTTAAAAATGGCCATGGTGATGGTAGTGCAAGCCCATGTACATGTTTTTTGAAGTGCAATCAAGCCACCGTTGCCTCCTCTTGTTGTTGTTTCCCCTTTCCCCCTTCTCTTTCTCCTGCTTTCATGTTTCCCCTCGGTACCGGCTGTGTGGATGTGTGTGCCCCCCCCCCCCCCCCCCAGACCGACGGTGTTTTGTGTGAGAGAGTGAGATTGAGTGGCTGTGTGTGTGTGTGTGTGTGTGTGTGTGTGTGTGTGTGTGTGTGTGTGTGTGTGTGTGTGTGTGTGTGTGTGTGTGTGTGTGTGTGTGTGTAAGGGTGGAGACAGGCCGTGGTAGCAAGTGTGTGTTGTGTGGTGGATTGGTGGAGAGTGTGAGCAGTGAAAATTGAGCAGGCGTTGATCTGCTAGTGTAAAGTGTTTCTTTGAAGGTGTTTTCGGAGAGGATAGGGGTGTTGTGGATACCCTGAGCTATAGAGAGGCCCTTGTGTTTGTGCCGGGCATGTTACCCCATTCCCCCTCTCCACCATTTGCAAAAACACCCTACTGTGTTTGCTTGTTTGAATTTGCACAAAAATCAAGTATTTCTTTGTGTGTGTGTGTGTGTGTGTGTGTGTGTGTGTGTGTGTGTGTGTGTGTGTGTGTGTGTGTGTGTGTGTGTGTGTGTGTGTGTGTGTGTGTGTGTGTGTGTGTGTGAGAGAGAGAGAGAGAGAGAGAGAGAGAGAGAGAGAGAATGCTCCCATAGAGCCAAGTAGAACATTATATATATATATATATATGGTCTCTCCCATCTTCCATAGAGCCAAAGAGAGATAATCTCAGAGTGTGTGTGTGTGTGTGTGTGTGTGTGTGTGTGTGTGTTTAAAGCAGGACGCTTTATATAGTACTATATAGTTATAATTGCATCCATACACATTTGCTTTTTTTTGGGTGGTTTTTAATTACCCTAATTTCCCAAAGCTCACATAAGAAAGAGACCAAAAGTAGATCTAGAGCGTTTGTTTGGGTAGCAGCAAGCAGCTTCCTCTTTACTGCAGTTGTTGATAGGCTCAATGAAAACAAATATTGACTTCAGTGAGCCTTTAGAGATTCTTGGTTTGGAAACAAAGGAGCTTGTCATGAACTCAGATGTAGATGATGCAAAGGTGGAGTCAGAACCTTCTGCAAGTCAAGAGGACAGTAGAAGTTAGGAGGACAATGCAACCCCCAAGGTTCTTCTGCTCAACTCACTAAAGAGGAAGGTATATTTTTCATCAAACACTATCTGTGGGCCACCTACAAAGTGCAACACAAAATACAAGATGGAAAAAGAGGCAATTCTTGTAGAAGAACCCGTAGTCATTGATGAGACACTGTTTGACTTTGCAATATGTGCAGGAGTTGATGAGAAATTTCATAAGGTATCTAGAATGTTTAATGCCAGCTTTAATTTTGATGATCTTCTTGCTCGGCACACTGATTTTTTAAAGAATGAAAGACAAAGTTTTGAGCTGGTGGTGCAAAAGGGTAGGGTCAGTCTTGATGACAAGGTTGTGTTCACTTCAAAGATTGTGATCCCAAAGGAGGTTCATATAGAAAATACAATAAGTTGCCATTGTCATATAGAACCTTATGGTGCCTTATGCACAAAAAGGAGTGCAAGCCTACCCAGGAGTCCTTTGGCTTTCTCTTCTATCTGAATATACTACATACTAGTCTTATGCAAAACCTTGATGAAATCATGGAGGGACATGATCTACCTCTAGATGAACAAGAGGACAGAGAAAAATACTACAATGAAGTGGAAGAGATAGAGGAGGCCATTAACTTTGAGGCTGAAGCAAAGGAGGTTAAACAGTGCAAAATGTTGTCCTTGAAGACATCAAAAATCAAGCTATCCTTGGATGTGACTAGATTTAATGAGAAATAAGCTGAGTTGATGCTTCTTGGTGTGCCAGAATTTAGATTTGGCAACAAGATATACAGTTTTCTCCATGATATTCACAGTATTTTTAGTCTAATGGAAGACTTTGCACTAGGCACCCTCTTCAAATTCCACGAGGAGAGGTGTGGCTTTGTCTCTGAAGACATCAATAATGAGAAGGCAATGGAAACCTCCAACAGCCCACTGGAGTGCCTCAAACTAGGTTTCTAGAAAGCAGAAAAGTATAAGGAGACACTCCCTGATGAGGCTAATTTTCAAGCAATGAGGAATATTTTGAAGCCCTCAAGGAGAAATGAAGAGATAGAGAAATGGTACAAGCACCCAACACAGGGGTCAGGTTGCTTGGTGGACCTATGGAAGGATGAACTTTGGAACGTTTCATGGTAAGGAGCAATGAAGAGATAGAGAAATGGTACAAGCACCCAACACAGGGGTCAGGTTGCTTGGTGGACCTATGGAAGGATGAACTTTGGAACGTTTCATGGTAACACCCATGTCTTTCTCTAAATCTGACACTTAGTTCTAATTGCAGTCTTGGATTGCTAAAAAGGATGACTTCCTCCGTTGTCGGACCTGAGAGTACTCTGGAAGAGATGCAGCTCTTTCACAATATCTAGACAAAATCTATGAGGCACGACCCGAAATTACTGTGGAAGAGATGTAGCTCTTTCACAATACCTAGACAAAATCTATGAGGCACCAATACTTTGTATTTCACAATGGAATGTCTCAAGAAGGGACTCTCGCAATGTTTGCCCTAAAGACACTATCCCGCTTCCTAGGTGGATCGATGCTGCCAAACAATGCGGACAAAGTCATTCTTGTCAAAATTATTTGGTGGCAGACTCTTTTGGATACAATCTTGGGTATACAGGTGGCCATGCCACCACATATTACTACACTTACACAACGATGGAACTATCCTTAGGAAAACAAGACGCAATGAACTCTTAGAGTATGGCAAACATGTGATGTTAAGATACAAGGGCAATATGTCAGAACATATATCTAAAATCTAAAAATTATGAAACACAACTTGTGACTTGTACATATTGTATTAAGCATTGCAGATTGCAAATTGCATATTTGTACATGTTTTTTGTGGTAAACACATTACAGTCTGTCTAAATGTCTCATAATTTATTGAAGTACATATTGTGTCAAACACTCAATCTCTTGCTCCACCTATGCTTGACATATTCCATTGTCTTTCTCCATTTCCTTTGGCCTTCTTGAGCACTGAGTTGTTGAAAGCCTCAGACCGTTTAATTTTTCTTTGCGTGTAATTTTCTAATTGCGTGTGCTATTGCTGAGGATGCCAATACTTTCTTCTGTTGCATGCAATGAAGGATTCATTGATTGAACCATTGGAAAAGCTCTTGCAAACTACTTGCCTTGTCTTGAGAACCACCATGCCGAGTGTGTCTGATGTAGGAATTCCTCGCCACGTAATGAGACTTTTCTAAGCCCTGGGTATTCCATATGCTTGGGTTTCCGTACTTTTGAATGAAGTATGGTAAATGGTTGAAAATGATGTGCTACAAATGAAAAAAAGTTGGTTAGAGGAGACAGTGACATAGTTAATTCTAATCACAAAAATTGTTTTGAGAGTACCATGTAATGAGTAATCTGTGTGTCTATCCATGTTTTCTTGAATGATTTCTTCAAAAGCTATAGTTTCTCCTTAAACTTGTTGAGATCCTCTTGTGACCAATCATCTTTGTCACACATAAAAAGAAGTGCATCTATGGAATGCCACACCTCAATCTTCGCATTGTGAGTAGCTGGCTTTTGGTCCTTCACGACCATATGCAGTTTTTTCCATTGCAGATACTCGGCTTTGCTAACGTAGGTGGAGTGATATACCCTTCCATGCTTTGTTAGCTTCATATCTTTTATGCCTAGTGGTTTATATAAAATTTGTGAGCCTTGACACCCCCGAATGGATGGTTTAGACTTCTTGCTTTTCCAAGCAAACCCAATGTAGAGATATACTAACTTCTCCACAGTTCTACAAATAGCATGCATTGTTCAAATGTGGACATTAACAAGTGGAAATGCCAGAACTGGGTGGAAGTTAGGGTCTTCATTGCGTTGAGTAGGATACTTTCTCCGCCGTTTTGGATCCATCACCTTTGTAGACTCCCTGCACAACAGACATGGAGATTTTGCCATTGCAGCTATGTCACAATTATATAGCCACTTCAGCGTTTTGAGATCACCTACAAGATGCCATTGGATCTGAAAGTCTCCTCTCCCATCTACAGACAACACCTTTCCTTGATTCATTTGTCCGTCAATTATGTCAGGAATGGGGGTTTGATTGAATACCCTTTTTTTGTCATGGTCCTCTTTCTTTACTTGAAAGATTTAGCCTGATGTGATGTGAAATGAAATGTATTATTTTAGTAGAAGGGATGTAAGAAGATGAATTACCTCAAAAGCATCCAACCACCATATATGTGCTTCTGACTAAACATTGAAGTATAGAGGATCGTTGGTAGGACATTTTGAAAGTTTCCTATTCATCAATGTTATTGTAACAGCTCTAGCTTCTTCTCTTTTAGAATCTCACACTCATCTAGGTTTAAGACAAAATGTAGCACATCGCCAATCTCTTCAAATCTGACATTGTAGAAGTCTACCATTCTGGTCTACAACATAATAAGTTCCATGAAGACATTGTTGTACTCATCATAAGTTCTAGTTGTTCCTTGGCCTTTGTAAGTGAAAGGGACAAGCAAGTAAGTCATTTTGTGCGTTGTTGAGCTGAGGTCTCTCTCTCCAAACACTTGATGTTGTTAATAGCAGCTTGGATTTTATTCCCTTCTTCACAAATATGGAGGAGATAGATTGTTGAATAGTTGAATACCCTCTCTTGCTCACACCAATTGAGTCAAGTGTGCCTTGTATCTATGTTGCAGGCACTGCATTTTGAGAAATAAATTGGTCCATGATATCCGTTTGCAAAACCTTAAATTTCTTGTCATGGATTATATCTTTTGCAACAAGGCTACTGCTTATCAAAGGCTTCAAGTGCTTCCCTACATTGGATGTAGGATCAATGTTTTCCTTGTTTGGATAGATAGCTTGTCTACAAAGAAAGAAATACATGTTGGGGTATAAAGCCCAATGTGGTCGCCCAGGTAAGTGGGCGGGCCGCCAGGTATGTACACATATTCTTTTGTAAAAACCTAATAAGAACTCACTATGCTCTACACATTACAGTAGAGCGAGTTCACCATATCGTCCTGCTCTTCTTCTCGCACTCTCTCTCGCGTCACACTTCTGCTCGGACTCCTTCAACTGGTATCAGAGCTCAGATCGAGGCTCGGGGCAGCATTTCCAGGTAGCTAGAGTCACCTGCTCAGATTGAAGTGAGATTCGATAGGCAAAGACACGGCCCAAATTCTGAGATCATCTCGGCCACCGTTCGGCTTCGACAAAGTTTTGTGCAGGCCATTTTCGACTACGTGGTCTTGGCGGGTGCAGATCCGACTCTGCAAATTTGGGGTTTTCGGCCTACGACTGCAGGTGCTGAGGATATCGGCACTCCCAGAGTGTTGATTTGTGGTTGTCTACACATCGAAGGACGGCTCACAGTTCTTGGAGGCGTCTCACATACGACACGGGCGCATCTACACACAGACTGTAGGCGACATCCATTAGTTCATCAGGTTGATATTGGTTCAGAGGTCAGTTTATAGGGGAAACTCTGCCGAATTTTTCCTAGGAAAGTAAACTACTGTGAAGCGTAGCTATGGCTGAATCACAGGACACTGCTCTTTACAATATCAAGAAACTGGATGGAACCAATTTCCCATTGTGGAAGAAGCAGATTTGGCACGTGTTGGTACAAAAGAAGCAGATAAAACCTATAAAGCTCAAGGGGATAAAACCAGAAGATATGGACAAAGATGAATGGAGCGAAATGGATGAATTGGCACTTTCTACCATTATGCTAACTTTGGCAGAAAGCGTTTACTTCAATGTAGCAGACGAGATGTCGGCTTATCAAGCATGGTTAAAGCTGAGTGATCTTTATGAGAAGCAGAGTGCAGCTTCACAGGTATACTGGCTTAAGAAGCTTGTTGACTTGAAGATGAAAGAAGGGACACCTATGTCCAATCATCTGAATGAATTCAACACAATCTATAGTCAGTTGTCAGCTCAAGGTGTCAAGTTTGATGAACCTGTTAGAGCTATGTTCCTGTTGATCACATTGCCGAAAAGTTGGGACACTTTTCGCACAGCTTTGAGTAATTATGCACCTCCAGATGGTTTGAACATAGCAGGTGTAGAAGGAAGTCTGCTTACTGAAGAAACCAATAGAAAGACAATGGACAAAGGCAAAGGAACAGCCTTAGTTGTCAGGGGAAGGACCAAAGAAAAGTACAAAGGTGGAAAGAGGAATCATTCTCGTAGCAAGTCCCGCAGTGCTAAAGGCAAGAGTGACATAGAATGCTACCATTGTGGCAAGAAGGGTCACATGAAAAGAGACTGCAGAGAATGGAAAGCAGAAAAAGGCAAAGAGAAAGCTGAAGACCATGGTGAGAAGAACAAGTCCTCAGTGAAGATTCAAGAAATAAATGTGACAAACACTTTTGCAGAGGATGACAGTCTAGTGTCAGGAGACATCTACTTCTTGAAGAATACAATGGACTCCGCTCTTCTTACAGCATCTGATGGAAATGCACTGAGTGACTGGATTATAGACTCAGGGGCATCACTTCATGTGTCTCCAAACAAGGAGTGGTTTACCTCTTATGTGACCACTAAAGATCATGTTCGGCTAGGCAATGGGCAGACATGTGAGATCTTAGGTGTTGGAGATGTTCAATTGAAGTTTCAGAATGGCTCTTCTTTCACGCTGAAGAATGTGAGACATGTTCCCGCAATTACAAAGAGCTTGATCAGCACAGGTTTACTTGATGATGCTGGCTACGTCACCAGTTTTGGACAGAACATGTGGAAGATATCCAAGGGTTCTATGACAGTACACATGGAGTAAAGTCTGGAGGACTTTACATGATTTATGTATCAAATGTCTCTAAAAATGTAATCAATGTAACCGAGCAGCCGAACGTTTCTTTGTGGCATAGCCGGTTAGGACATATGTCCAAGAAGGGAATGGAAATCTTGTCTCGTTCTGGTTATTTGCCTGGCTTGTCATTTAATGATTTTGAATTCTGTGAATATTGTCTGTATGGTAAGCAAACACAGCAGCCACATAAGCATAGAAGCAGTAGAAGAGATACACAGTTGGAACTTGTTCATAGTGATTTGTGTGGACCTATGCCTAACCTATCTCTAGGGGGAGCTTCTTACTTTATGACATTTATAGATGATTACTCGAGGAAAGTATGGGTTTACTTTCTCAAGCACAAGGATGAAGCGTTTAGTGTTTTCAAAACGTTTGTGACACTTGTGGAGAATCAGAGTGGCACGAAGCTTAAATGCTTATGCACTGACAATGGTGGAGAGTATGTTTCAAAGGCCTTTCAGGACTTTTGTGAGTCAAAAGGTATAAAACGTGAACTTACTGCTCCTTACAATCCTCCTCAAAATGGTGTTGCTGAGATTCTACTCTTTCTAGGCTATGGTAATTCTGGTGATATGGGGTACAGACTTTGGGATCCCGAATCCAGAAAGGTTATCCGCAGCAATGATGTTCACTTTAATGAAGCCAAATATCATTCTAAACCAGAGAGGGTTGAGGAGATTAGAAGAGTTGTCTTCCAAGAAGATGGACCTGCACGTGCAAGACAAAATGTCAGGGCTCAAGAGGAGCAAGGGCATGATAGATTGGAACCACAGGTTGTGGCTGAGCCTGAGCCACCTATTGTGCGTAGATCTGGACATATCACGCGACCTCCTGATAGGTTTGTTCCATCTATGAACTATGTCATGTTCACTGATTGCAATGAGCCTTCATGTTACAAGGAAGCAGTGCAAATGAAGGACTCCGGGAATTGGCAATTGGCCATGCAGTTAGAGATGACAGCTCTACATAAAAACCAGACATGGAAGCTAGTTAAATTACCACAGGGCAAAAAGGCTCTACCTTGTAAATGGGTTTACAGGTATAAGATCACCGCTCATGATAGTCAGCCAAAGTACAAAGCAAGGCTTGTTGCCAAGGGCTTTAAGCAAGAACAAGGCATTGACTTTGATGAAGTCTTCTCTCCGGTGGTCAAGATGACTACATTGAGATGCTTTCTTGCATTGGTTGCCATATTAGATTTGGCGTTGCACCAAATGGATGTCAAGACAACGTTCTTGCATGGTGATTTAGATGTGGAAATTTACATGTAGCAGCCAGAAGGGTTTGTTGAGAAAGGCAAGGAAGATTTGGTATTCCAGTTGTTAAAGAGTCTTTATGGCTTAAAACAATCACCGAGGGCATGGTACCATAAGTTCCACAAGTTTATGCTTTCTCAAGGCTACAAACGTAGTGAGTTCGATCATTGTCTACATACAAAGAAGGCTAAGGATGGCAGTTGGCTGATCCTTATTTTATATGTGGATGACATGTTGATTGCTGGCAAGCACTTGGAAGAAATTTCAGCTTTGAAGTCAAAGATGGCAAAATCGTTTGACATGAAAGACATGGGTGAGGCAAGTCATATACTTGGTATGCGCATTGAGAGAGATAGATCAAAGAAGTTGATTTGGTTATCTCAAACAGAGTATATTGACAAGGTTTTGCAACGTTTCAATATGGAGAAGGGAAAGGCATTGAGTGTTCCATTGCCACCATATGTGAAACTTAGCAAACAAGATTGTCCTGTGTCTGAGGATGAACAGGCTGAAATGGATAAGATTCCATATGCGTCTGCAGTGGGTAATTTAATGTATGCAATGGTTGCTACTCGCCCAGACATTGCATTTGCAGTGGGAGTAGCAAGTCGATACATGTCAAACCCAGGCAAGAAACATTGGGAGGCAGTGAAAGGAATATTGAGATGCCTGAAAGCTACAAAGAGTATGCGTATATGCTATGGGAGTCAGGAGCTAAGTGTAAAGGGTTTTACAGACTCAGATTATGCAGGTGACTTAGACAACCAAAGGTCTACGTCAGGGTATGTCTTTACATTGGCTGGTGGAGCATTATCATGGCGTTCTAGATTACAAGATTGTGTTACTCAGTCTACTACAGAGGCTGAATATGTTGCAGCATCAGAGGCATGCAAAGAATCAATTTGGCTTAATCGACTAGTAACAGATTTGGGAATCAAAGAAGAGATGCCTGTGTTATATTGTGATAGTCAAAGTGCTATACAATTGGCTCGCAATCCAGTTTATCACTCAAAGACAAAGCATGTGGATGTGAAGTATCATTTCATCAGGGAAATGCTCGAGGATAAGCAACTTCAGCTTGTCAAATTTCACACCACAGAAAATCCTGTTGTTCTACTTACAAAAGGACTTCCCTCAGAGAGCTTTGTGCATTTTCGCAAGCAGTTAGGTGTAGGGTAGTACATCACTTCTCTACATCTCTTGTATATTAGCTTGTATAGTAGCTTCTCTCACACTTAAAGTACCACATTGAACTTTAAGTGGGAGGTTGTTGGGGTATAAAGCCCAATGTGGTCGCCCAGGTAAGTGGGCGGGCCGCCAGGTATGTACACATATTCTTTTGTAAATAAGAACTCACTATGCTCTACACATTACAGTAGAGCGAGTTCACCATACCGTCGTGCTCTTCTTCTCGCACTCTCTCTCGCGTCACACTTCCGCTCGGACTCCTTCAATACATAAGTCAAAGCAATACATTGATTAGTATATCTACAAAGAAAGAATAAATAAGTTATACCAATACATTGATTAGCAATACATAAGTATGTCTATAAAGAAAGCATAAATAAGTGATCCCAATACATTGATTAGTATGTATAAAAAGAAATCAAAATACATAAGCTAAACCAATACATAAAAAAATAAAGATCCTCACCTCAATGCTTGGATTCTCTTTTTTAGACCACTAAATCCAACCTTCAAGGTTTCAAGATTCCATAGTTTCTTCTTTTGTACACGAGAACCCAAGCTCGTATCTTTCTTCTATGTAACCTCTGCACCATTTCTTGTAGGATCTATAATTCATCTATGTGCTGCAATATGGTTTTTTGGTCATTACAATTCTTATCAAAGAGTCATAGAATCTCCTTTGTTGAGCATGACGCATGCATCTGTGATTCTCAACTTGGCTAGTTAAGGCTTTGCAATATCCAAGCAACCCATTCTCTCTGTCACCAGCAAAGGCCAATAGATCAATAGGATTTGTAAATGCAAAAGAGACATTAGTCTTTGGATTAAGAGGATAGAGGGAACCATTTGTCCAAATGTCTACATGTTGTGCTCCCTTTGCTCCGAGTCTCTCTATGACTTGTGTATTGGTTTTGCTTTGCTTACATAGAGGCACATATTGTCGATCCAAGTCAGTGTGTAGATGATATTTAGGACGTTTGGTGGGGAGGTTTGAGGCTGTGGAGGATAGGGCCATTAGTGCTTAGTGCAAGGAAGACAAGAAAGCCATTACAACTCAGTGCTAGAAGGCCATTGTAGCTCAATGCAATAAACATTCAAACTCCCTCCAAGATGATGAGGTGCATTAAATGTAGCTGAAAAGAGACATTCCCTCAATCACCACAACTGTTATGGCTCTGTTGAAAGAATCCACTCGGAAGTACACTTTGAATGGTTGTTTGATGACAACTTTTCTTTTACCACACCTATATTCTAGAGAGAGAATGCCAAAAATTCTATTTTCTTAGAATGCCCTCCAAACAATTAATCTCCAAAATTTCCGAATGGTTGGTGAGCCTAATGGCAAAAATTGGCAATTATGCAAAAACATTGATGATGTGGTCATGGATGGCCATGAAACTTTGAAGGGATGGGGAAAACAACCTACTCCCTACCCTTGCAAAGTTTCATGGCCATTGCTAACTGTTTCCACGGTCAAGGGCGCTTCGAACATCAACTTTTCACCGCCATTGGGCTATATCCTTCTCCATCACAAAATTTAGCCATTGTACACTTATTAACTTAGAAATCAATTGTTGTAGATATAGAGGATGAAATTACGTGTGTATGTACGTGTATGTGGAGTACTAGTGAAAGTGGTAGTGTAAGACTTTGATATTAATATATTGCAAGATCCAAATGCTCAAATAATAGATTTAATTGTATATATATGCCTAAAGTAAGACATATTCACTAGCTTCAATATATTGGATCAAGCTTTAGATTAGAGGATAACTTCCAATTACCTTAAACGGCCCATAATAACGATTGGAAAGTTTTACCACTTTCCCTTTATGAGTTGCTTGTTTCTTTAGTCTCGCCTTCCCAAGACCAATTGACTAACTGTGAAGTGTTTTCAACTTTCTTATGTTTTTTCTAACAACACAAAATTTCTCTCTTAACTTGCTCGTAGGCCGTGTACAAATCTTGGACAAACTCATCCGCTGCAAAAATTGCATCCTTAGTTACAAGGATTGGTGGAAGGAAAGGCTTACCGTAAATAATCTCAAAGGGTGCCTTCCCCATAGACGAGTGTATGGTATTCTTGTACGCGTACTCCTCAACAAGGGTCAAATACTTCTCCCAATCAGACTATCTTTTTGATACATAAGATTTCAACATATCCAATATTGTGGAATTGGCAATCTCACTCTGCCCATCTATTTGAGGATGATATGCAGAAGGAAAAATCAACTTCATGCCAAGGTTATCAAACAAGACACGCCAAAAGTTTCCTACCATGCAAGGATCTCGATCACTCACAATAGACTTGGGCATCCCATGATTCTTAAAGATCTGTGCTAGAAAAATTCTAGCCATATGATCCGCTTTGATTGTTTTCTTGATTGGAATAAAGCGAGCTTGCTTCCGAAATCTGTCCACAATGGTCCAGATTGCATCATTTCCGGTCTGAGTCTTTGGGAGATCCATGATAAAATCCATGGCAATACTCTCCCAAAGTTGATCAAGCACAGACAAAGGTTGGAATAACCCAGGTGTCTTATGCCGATCGTACCTTACCTTTTGGCATACCAAACATTCCATGACATTTTAATCAATGTCTGATTCAAGGCTTGGCCAAAAGAAATACCTTTCTAATGCTAAAGCCATAAGGAGAATTCCCCGATGACCCGCATAAGGCGAGGCATGTGCTTCTTCCATGATTTTCTTTCTCAATGGTTCCGTCATGCAAATTCCTTGGTGGTGATAGAGGTAACAATCCCAAATAGAATAGGGATATCCATTCTCTTTGTTCTGTAATTTTCTTCAAATGGCGGAGAAGTCTGGGTCGTTTGGATACATACCTGGAAATGTTTCCAATTCTTGGTGATATAGACTATATTCACCCTAGGTTGTCTAGACAATGCATCTACATCCACATTATTACTCCCAGCTGTATGAAGGGTTTGGAAGCGAAACATGGACAAAATCTTGGCCCATCTCATCTGCTTCTCAGATAATTTCCATTGCATGAGAAAATACCGCAAACTCTAATGATCGGTTTTGATCACAAAGTCCGATAGTGCTTCTAGGTAGACAAGGCATGGATCACAACCATAAGTTCCTTCTCGTAGATTGAGGCATACAATTCTACATCATTAAGCCATCTACTTTCATAAGCCATTGCATGGGCTTCTTGGTTAAGCACTAGACCGATGCAATCACCTGAAGCAATGCAATGAACCTCGAATGGTTCTTTATGTCTGGCACTATCAAAATAGGTCCATGGATTAATAAATACTTCAACCTATCAAAGGCACCTTGTTGTCTTGATCCCCATTTGAAAGGGGTCTTCTTCCTTGTTAGGTCATGGAGTGGTCTTGCTACTTGAGCAAAGCCTCGCCGATAATAGGAAGATAATCCCAAAAAGCTACGTACATCGTGTATTGTAGTGCGAGTTGCCAATCTTGTACCACTTGGATCTTTGTGGGATCCATACTCACTTAGTTGTGTGAGACTATATGGCTGAGATAGTGTATCTCAGTGAGAAAGAACTCACTTTTCTTTTGCATTCACATGCAACTCATGTTTTCACAATTCTTGAAACACCTTGTCCAAGTGCTTTTGATGTTCCTCCTCGGTCTTCAAAAAGACAAGTATGTCATCAAAGAACACTCTTGTAAATCTCGGTGTGGGATGAAATTTGATTCATCAAGCGAAAAGGCATTACCAAATGCAATCTTATGGACATCCTCAGGGGCCATGCGTATCTGATGATACCCGCTCTTTAAGTCAATGCGACTAAAGATTCTTGCACCCTACAACTTATCAAGAATATCATCAATCCCAAGAATTGAAAAGAAATTCTTAATAGTGATCTTGTTTAGAGATCGATAATCTATGCACATTCAAAACATGCCGTCTTTCTTCAGTACCAGTAAAATTGGAGAGAAGTAATGCGAAGTACTTGGTCATACTAGACTTTTTTCCACAAGCTCGTTGAACTGCTTCAAAATGTCCTCTTGTTGAGCAAGACTAATCTTGTAAGGGGGTTGGTATGGTGGAGAGCTTCTCAGTACAAGATCAATGCGATGATCTTCCGAACGTTCCGGAGGCAGCTTATCTGGTAGAATATCCGTGAAACAATTTTTATACTTTTCAAGAAATTGAAAGAGTTTTATTTCCAAAGTAGAGAGCAAACCCTTGTTAGTTTTATCTTTTTCTTGTGCGAAAATCAAGTAAGCAAAAACGCACTTCTTTATTTCCTTCTTAAGGAGGATATGACTTACAATAGGGAATAGACAATCCCTTGCATCATGAAAAGTTTTAATGTTCTTGCCCTCATGCTCAAGGGCAAGGGTCTTTTCTACATAATCAGGGACCGGTTGCATATGGTAGTGCCATGGCATAACCAAGATGATACCACATCCCAACCTTGATGTGTGCCATAAAAAATGATTCGTGATCCTTGTACTCACCAATCTAAAGATCGAGTTATCCTTGCAGCATGAGAGTTGCATTGGTGGTCAACCCCTTGAATGCCGATCCAAAAGTGACAAGGTTTCCAAGATGAGCCGGTGTGAGGCCCACCAAGCATTCTGCAGTTTCCAATGAGATGAAGTTGTCCGTTGATCTAGGGTCGCAGCGGATCAACACCCGCTGGTTATTCATGGATCCCCAGACTTCAAGGTATTGAGGCTTCCCTTTTTTGGTTTCTATATTGCCTTGCACATCAGGAATGGAATTCAAGCTCAATAGAGCGGGTTTCTTTGATTGTTCCTTCTTTGAAGACGCTTGTTCCTGCCACCATTGCTATCGAACCTCGCAATCGGTCTTCATGTTTCCTTTCTCACCATAGTAGAAGCACATCACGGGGGATTCACTAGTAGTAATAGGGGGACGCCACCTGTGTGCAACAAAATTGCCTTTTTAACCCCTATATACGGGACCCTCCTATGTAAAATCTATCCATTTGGCCTTAGAAAACCCCCTATTGTACACTCACGTGATACCATACGGTAACCCTTAGTCAATACCCCTTGAAGCACATTCCTTGCTCTTTGAAGGTTTGTACTTGATTTGGTGTGAGATACTTGAGCCGTTTTCCAGTACCCTTTGGCTTCTTAGGCTGATCCAAGTCCTCTGGGGGATGCTTTTTTCCTTGGTCGCCATGGTCATCATAAACCACTCTTTGCCTTGCACGGTACATGCTATGTTCCATCTATCTGGGGGTATCGGTGGAATGTATATCCTTGGCAATGATTGCCAACTCCATCATCCACTGAAGGGTGTCATGTGGGTACACCTTCATGCTCTTCCAAAGTGAGGGTTGAAGGCTTGCTTCAAAATTTTGCATCTTTTCCTCATTGGCAATATTCATGAAAGGCATAACTTTCAGAAGAATCAACCAATATTTGTCAACATAATATGTAACTTTCTCATGTTCCTTCTGGGTGAGCCAGTCCCATTCCTTCCGAATGTCTTTCTCGAAGTCAAGTGAAAGAAATTGTTCATAAAATTCAGCTTTGAATTGAGCCCACGTTCTAGCTTGTGTACCTTCCAGAATCTTGGCTAACCACTAGTTTCTTGCTGTCTCCTTGAGATGCATCCCAACATGACACAACTTGGATTTTTTGGTGAAGTTCTCGTTGGCAAAATTCAAACTGCTCAATGAAAGACGGTGCCTTAGAGATATCTCTCCACCTTGTGTAGTTGTCAAACTTCACATCCTTGTCATCGGATTTTGTAACCCACATCTTGCGGTGACACCTGTGGCTTTCATTCTTGAATTGGGGCTTTTCTTTAGTATTATGTAGGGAAGTAGTAGGAGTTTCTTCTTTGGAGAATACTTAGATATTGTATGAGAAGTAGATGTAGTAGTATAGTCAGGAGAGTATGATAGAGAAGAGATAGAGACATCCTTGCTTTCGTTAAGCAGAGAAAGTTCTTTTTCTTGGCCCTTGCTCTTGGAAGACCGTATGTCCTAATCTAGAGATCCCTTGTGCGCCTTGATATCTCTTTTTGCATTATCCTCTTGCGGGTTGCTACCACCAACAAGATTTTGTTGACGCCCATTAGCATTTGTTCCTTGTGATTTCTTGATTCCGTCCAAAACCTTTTGGACAGTCAACAACGAGATAAGTTGCTATAATTCCGCAAGTTGGACGCGTACTTGCTAAAGTTCGTCTTCAAAATTCTTCTGTGGCTCATCATGATTCTTCCTGTTTCTTCCCGGAATTGTCCTCCTTTATAGAGAAAGAGAGAAATCCGAGCTCTAATACCGCTGTCACAAATGGAGTCGCACATGAATAATCAACAAGCTGAAAATAAATAAACTTTCAATCAAAAGAGTCAAGGGACAAGATCGACATAGTATTTGGGACTAGAAGATGGGTTGGTCCCCCCCCCCCCTAAAGAGAATCTTTATTAGGGAGAATCTTTTTACAAGCACAAGAACCAGAGTGATCCCTCCATTTTGAATCATCGTACTCGATGGTCGATTTCCTTCCCGTGCGGGGAATTCCCGAGAGGTGGACTCTCAATTTAGTATGTTCTCGGAGCGTGAAGCTCTACAAACCGTTCCCAATTTTGTTCTCAAAATCTCTGAGCATAGGCCAAGGCCTCATTGCTCCTTTTGCCATGGAGTACCTGCAAAAGCACAAGCACAACACAACAACTCGTAAGGTAAATTCAGAATTGATACCTGTCACTCCAAGTACGTGAAAGCGAATTTCGAGTGCTGGCATCTCTCAATCACTTGCAGATTCTCGAAAGTAGGTCTCCTTGCTGCTCACATTGGAGCTTCTGGGGGATTGAGAGAGAGGGTGGGTTGTTGTTATATGCTCTCACACCCGGCAAGAATAGCCGGTGCGGAGCCGGCCATAATAGGGGAGCAATAGTGCTAGAGGGAGAAGGAGGCTGCAGACTATTTTTGGCAATGCTGGGAGAGAGAGAGAGACAAATGGTACAATGCCTTCTTTTGTAGACGATGTTGGTTTTTCAATAAGTTGTTGCTTTATTTTAAGTGGGTTGCCCACTTATTAAGTGGACGGCCGATCACTTGTTAAAATAAGTATAAACCTAGACAAAAGTCAATAAAACTGAGTGAGTTGAAATTGATGCAATACAATCACATTTCAAGCACCCTGGATGTAGTTCTCAGGCACAGATGCAATGCAAACATAGATTCCTCATGGGTAAGCATTCACTCGTCTCGAAAAATACTAAAACATATTTTTCTTTTTAGAAAAAGCTTCTCAAAACCCATCTTTATTATTATGCTTGTGTCTTTACTCGTATTCCTTTTTCCAGTTTGGGTTTCATTAAAGACCAATGGAATATTCCCTTTTTTATGCTCCCGCCACCCATCACGTGACGCATCAAGAATATCCATTACCCGGTCTCTCCTATCTAACTAACATTACAACCTCTACATGATGCTTAATGTTATCGGGTGGAAGCACATTAATGTGTCATGCTTTTTGTGCTAGTTAGCATGTGCCAACAAGCATAAATTATAAGCATAAGAAGAGTGATGTCCTTCAAGTGTGTGGGCCTCCATCATGAACTGTAAAAAAACTTTTAAAAAATTGAATTGAAGTTCAAAAGAGCTTGAAAATTTACGATGAGACATTACTTTGAAGTAGTGGTGGAGTCATGATGCATGGAGGGAAGCAGGGAGTAGGGGCCACATGCAGGAGAGAGGGGGGGAGACGATTGTGAGTTTCAAACCGTCCCTCAGTCTAGCTCACCGAGATGCCCAATTATAACAGCCAAACACCTCCGACAATGACTCTCTTGACACTCCACAAAGAAGGGAGTCAAGGACAAAAGCTTCTACTGCTTCTCCTCCGATTTGCAGGGAATCCCAAGGAGCTATCTGAATCCCAAGGATCCCCAGTGCCACTGAACATGCATGCAAGGACGGGGAAGAACGACTCGGGCACTCTCTCTCTCTCTCTCTCTCTCTCTCTCTCTCTCTCTCTCTCTCTCTCTCTCTCTCTCTCTCTCTCTCTCTCTCTCTCTCTCTCTCTCTCTCTCTCTCTCTCTCTCTCTCTCTCTCTCTCTCTCTCTCTCCCCCCCCCCCCCCCCCCCCCCCACCAAATGACACCAACAAAATGTCACATTACACTAGGCATGTGTGTGTGTGAATTGTGTGTGCACGAACTACTCAAGAGTTGTTGATTGTTGCTCTGTGTTTGGCTATCTCCTGTATGCATGAAATGTGAGATACATATTTTTCACAAATAATAGAAAAATTTCCCTTTGCCATGGATGGCCTTGCATTTTAATATCTTGTGACATTGGGGGTGTGAGGGCTGATGGAGAGCTCCCTAGCTCAACATCCCAGTGCAGAAGAAATTTTATATTGTAGCAAAAGATTTCAATGTTGTTCATGGCCTCTCAATGGATGGTGCCGACCCCAAATTGGTGAAGTGGAATGAAATCATAGATATGGAGTGGTTTAGTGTATTCAGAGAGCCAAAGGATTGTAGAAAATATCACATTAAATGCAGTTCTATACATAGAAATATATATGACCAGGTGATGCAGCTCCACTATAGGGTGTACCAGAAGGCTCCAACCAACATGGAGATCAACTTTGCATTCGTAAAGGTGTTTGTAAAAGAATCAGTCAAGTGGCAATTACAAGCGGCTCAGCCATGCACTTCAATTGGGCCAGCATTTGTAGGACCTTCGAGAAAAAGGATACTACGAGTCCCGTGTCAAAAGTTGGAGGATGCGTAATACCCATTGTTCATGTCAAAACACCAAGGAGGGGTCTGTGGAAATGAAGGAGGGCTACTCAGCCCGAGCAGTGACAAATATTGCCAAAGATAGCAAGGTGACACCCCTCTCTCACCACAACACTCATCAAGGGATAGAAAGCTTGTCATATTTTGGCCTTGAGGATTTGCAGCACATTAAGGTTGCAGATGATCATCTCACAAAACAAATGCAGGATGTTAAACAACATCTCGTCAACGCAAGACAGGAGCTCGAAGCTATGAGGGGTTTGAAAGCAAGCAATGCTAGGGTTCACCCAGTTGTCGTCGCTATGAGACAAAAACTTCATGACGGTGACAGTAAACTACAGAGCCACAGTGTGGATGTAAAGAGGGAAATAGAGCTCAAAGTGAAGATAGAGACACTGGATGGTTTGGGGTTTCTTCACAGTGAGGACTCTCCCAATGATGCTGAAATTGATGTAACTCGTCATCGTGTAAGTGTCCGTAACTTTTGTGCTTGCATTGTATGTTTGAAATATGTGCACAACTATCATATGTACTTACCATGCTTCTCTTTTATTTGGTTTGTAGATTATTGTGGAGGTGCGGGAAGAAAAAGTGCACACCTATGAAAGTCAATTATAGCTACTCATGCATACAAGCAAGATGCTACAAGGCTCCTTCTTTCCCACTGCACTGTGTAAATTAGCTGACACTTTTACGAAAAGTATAGGAGGGGTATGTGATAGGACGACAATCAACCAGTGTATTGGTTGTGGTCTGCCACTAGAAGTACAGGAAATAATTGCAACAGTCAAGCTGCCTCGTGTGCATAGCTATCACCTTCTGTGCTTTGTTGTTGCATGCTCCCTGGGGATAGAATCTAGAGCTTCCTCCTACCAGCATAGGATACCAACAGAATGATGTTGCAAGCTCACGAGGCAAGGACATCCAATCACACCAATCTCTGGTAAGATAATCATAAATGGCAGCATGTTAACTAGATAACCAGCATAACAAGAAAATATTGGTATGCTAGTTAGCATACTGTGAATGCTAATTAGCATAGTGGGCATGGTGGTTAGCATAGTTTGTATGCTAGTTAGCATACCCAATTAGAATAGTGGGTATGGTGGCTAGCATACTATGCATGCTAATTAGCATATCCATTTATGCTAGTTAGCACACCCAGTTATGCTAGTTAGCATACCCAATTATGCTAGTAAGCATACATGCTATTGTCTATGCTAGTAACTAAACCCAATTATGAAAGTAGGCGAACATTCTATTGTGTATGCTAGTTAGCATACCAAGCTATGCTAGTTATCATATCCAATTGTGATAGTTAGTACACCTCGTTATGCTACTTAGCATATCCAATTGTGATAGTTAGCATACCTAGTTATCCTAGTTAGCATACATGCTATTGTGTATGCTAGTAAGCATACATGCTACTATGTATGCTAGTTAGCATACTCAATTTTGATAGTAATAATACATGGTAGTGTGTATGCTAGTTAGCATACCCGATTATGCTAGTTAACAAACACAATTATGCTTGTTAGCATACACGGTACTGTGTATGCTAGTTAACAAAACCAATTATGCTAGCTAGCATAGGGGCATGGTGGCTAGCATAATGTGTTTAGTTAGCATACCCGCTTATGTTGGTTAGCATAAATGCTATTCTGTATGCTAGTTAGCATACATGCTAGTTAGAATATTGGTTATGGTGGCCAGCATGCCCAATTATGCTAGTTAGCATACATGGTACTCTGTATGCCCGCTAGCACGCCTAGGTATGCTAGTTAGCACAGATTCTACTGTGTAAGTTAGCAGAGTCCATATGCAAGTTATGAGAGTCTGTATGCTAGTTAGCATACCCGCTTATGCTAGCTAGTATACCCGCTTATGCTAGTTAGCATGCCCAATTATGCTAGTTAGCATAACCAATTATGTTAGTCATGACATTGTATGCTTGTTGGCATGCTCTGAGAGACTGAAAGCATGCTTTTTTTTCTAGTTAGCTTGTTTGTATGTTAGTTAGAATAGTCAGTATGGTGGCTAGCAGACACACTATGCTGGTTAGCACACCCAGTTATGCTAATTAGCATTCCAAGTACATGGAATGCTTGTTGGCATACTAAGTATATGAGCAATCATAATGATATGCTACCTAGAATATTGTATATATGTACATAGTCATTATGTTAACTACCACAAATCCCATGCATAAAAGCATTTACAGTATGCTAATTGTTGTGTTAACAATCCACCTTTGCATTTTTACTAGAAATTCGGGTATGATAATTAATGTTTGAAAGGAATACACAAGAATCGATGATGTGGGAAGCGCACGTGACAAGAAGTGTTTCAAGCAAAGGATTAAAGAAGAGAAGGCCTGTAATGATGAGTTGGATGAGTTAGAAATAATTCATGAAAGGGGTAAATGTGACACCGCAGCAAGCGAACTTGTGGAGGGGTGTTGTAGACAGTAAAGAAACAGATGCGATGATTACTTCATCATGATCTGTCATGCCAAACCTAGGTTTGTTGTAGTTGATGAAATAAAACAGCTAACTAGAGAAAACAACTAGGAGTGCGCAAGAGGAAGCTTTGAGGATTGAAAGTGAACAAAATGTGCAAGACGCCGGTGATGAC
This sequence comes from Adiantum capillus-veneris, assembly GCF_014529385.1. NCBI lineage: Eukaryota > Viridiplantae > Streptophyta > Polypodiopsida > Polypodiales > Pteridaceae > Adiantum > Adiantum capillus-veneris. Next base: position 25,329,565 of record NC_140948.1, on the reverse strand, counting down.
AACCCTCTTCTAGGTTTTGTAAACAAAGTGAAGATGAAGAGGAAAGGTGGCTTGAAACAAAATCCAAAAGAGCCTGGAGAGGATGCTTGTGTTGCCCCAAAGAGCACCCAGGATGACTTAATCAACCTTACCAAAGGTGAAAATAAATCCACTTGCTCACACACTTGCAAGAAACTATGTTGAACCTGTTCTCTATTGTGCCCAATTTGTGTAGTGCTAGCAAGATGCACATCTTATGGCATTATCTCTCTGAGTATTTATAATGGAGAAAATCTTGCTGGCATAATTATGTCTCTGTGCAAAAGTTCAATATGGTTTTTTCTAATCCTTTGTGATGTCTCCATTCGATACCTTTACTATGTCGTAGGGAAAGAGAAACTATAATTAATTTCCTTGCATGATATGAATGTTGCCATTGCAGTGAAAAAGGCGTATCACCAAGGCCAGAAAATTGAGAAAAGAAAAAGATGAGATTCAAAAGCGCATGAACCACTACCTTAAACACCGTAGGAAATTTGATGAGTACTTGAATTTTGTTCATCCCTCGGGGGAAGTTATTTTGACTGAGTGGTATCCACCACCGGACCCAATATGGGTGACCAAGCTATTGGCTGACGAGAAGTTCTCTCTGCTTCTTGATTTGAAGGGCCTTCTGGTTAAGGTTGTAGAGTCAAAGCATGGTGAAGTTCCCCCTGTATATGCATGGGAAATGATAAAGTAATGTATGCAAGATAGACGGTACGTATTTTGTCGCAAAGACAGCCATCAATTTCTGGAATGGTGCCTTCAATTTTTCCATGTGTACATATGGAGCACCAACATGCAACATAAATTAAATGCAATATTAGATACATTATTCAAACCGTAGTAGGCAAGGAAGATAGGTGTTTTGGCACAGGAGCATTGTGGTAAGGTGCCTTGGATGATACGTTATAAGCCTTATTTCTTCAAGAACATGAGAATGTTTTGGAGGGGCATAACACAGTTCAGGCCCAAAACCCCTCTGATCATTGATGAAAGTAAGTACAAAGTGTGCTAGAACCCTGAAGGAAGTTGGCTTATTACTCCCAAGTTAGAGGACCATACTATTGGACAACAACAACAATTTCTGGTCGACACTTTGGCTCCCTAGCTATTTCTGTGGTTGCAAAATCGAAGGATCATATACAGCGGACAATGGGTTTGATACTGGCCCAGACGTGTTTTTTGAGCAAAGCCAGGAGCAGAAGCACATTGGGTACTACAAGTACAAGTGGCTTAAGCAGCACAAGCATCTTGAAGAGTAGTCCAAACTCTTCGCATACTTGTAAAATTATGTACTATGATGAAAAGTTGTAATATCATGTGAGATCTCCTTTTCAATGTTCATACCTATTCTGACTTTCATTCCAAATAGTAATGTACTTCACAATTTTGTACCATTGTATTTTTTGGGGCCATATTTTGTGCTATGTCGGCATACTTTTTGGTCTTGTTAACATTACATGAATGCAATGGTAGCATATTGAGGGTTGCTTCTCACACTCGATAAGCTAGTAACCCTAAGCAATAAGCTAGTTGACTTACCCAGTTTGCTAATAGTACAGATAGTTGTAACCAGCATGAATGGTACTTTCTATGCTAGTTAGCATACCTGATTATGCTAGCCACTAGACATGCTTCTATGTATGCTAGTCAGCATACATGCTAATTATTCTATGTATGCTAGTTAGCAGAGTCCTTATGCAAGTTAGGAGAGTCTTTATGGTAGTTAGCATAGGGGCATGGTGGCTAGCAAATTGTGTTTAGTTAGCATACCCACTTATGCTATTTAGCATACCTACTTATGTTGGTTAGCATACATGCTACTTATGCTATGTAGGCTAGTTAGCATAGTGGCTATGGTGGCCAGCATACCCAATTAACCTAGTACTATACCTAGTTATGCTAGTTAGCATAGATGCTAGTTATTCTATGTATTCTTGTTAGCATAGTCTGTATGCTAGTTAGCATAGTCAGTTACTGGTTGTTATAAACACCAAAGCCATGTATACACAATGCGAACAAGAAATACATAACCAACTTATGATAAAACTTCATTATTTCTAGCAAGAACTATATATGAGAATCTAGTGGTTACAACTCAAAAGTTGAAGGGCATGCTATTACAGATTTCTTCATAGCTTTTTGGGGTGATTGTGTACACATGCCTTCTCCTTGGGATGTGCTCCATAGGTATTTTGATACATTGCACTAGATGTGAAAGTAGGTGGATGATGGGTTGCTTGTGGTCTAGCTTGAAGGTGTATGCATTCAATTGCTTCTAACACAATCCTTGCACAACATATGAGCCTCTATCAATTGCATTGCTCCATTCATCGATGTACCCCTTCTCCATATTCTCCTTTGCTGCAACACGCTTGACAAGGTAGAAATCCACATCCTCGGCATTGGTTGAAGCATCTGGATTTACAACAAAAGTATTGCCAACACATAGAGCGCTACTCAACACATCATGATGACTTTATGTGAAGCCATCATAGCCAACGACTTCCTCTATTGGTGGACCATCATCTGTCTCAGAATCCGCCAAAACCTCATTAGGTAATGGCAACAGAATATGATCATCCCCATTAAGGTCTACAATTGATTTGTGCATCCATTAAGGTTAATATTTTCTCAAATGCAAGAGATAAAGGAGAGTGTACATTGTCAAAGGGAACTTTGGCTAAGAGTGTGAATTAAATGACTTTGTTGACCCGCTTGAAACTCTCAATTTCACCTTGAATTATCACCTAAAATTTTTGGTCATCATCGGCTTTTGATGCTCACAAGTGGAGTTATGATCACTCTCTCTCTCTCTCTCTCTCTCTCTCTCTCTCTCTCTCTCTCTCTCTCTCTCTCTCTCTCTCTCTCTCTCTCTCTCTCTCTCTCTCTCTCTCTCTCTTATTCCACCATGGGGATATTCCTTAATCAAATCTATTTAAAAAATAAATAAATCAAAATATCACTGCCTGCTGACTTGGAGAGCTAGCCCACCACACACTCAAGTTGGCCACTCGACGCTCTCTGTGCAGCCCCATTTGAACTGATTTGGAGCTCGCTTTTGGAATAGCTTGCAACGCTTTTGTCTCTCTCACACACACACGTTCGAAATTCTCTCAAACTACCCAAGTCTCTCCCATTAATACATGCCGTGAAGTCTACGGACTGCTTATGGTGCTCCTCTTTGGTGGCCCACCACAACTTGCTCGCCCACGTGAATGCTACGGAAACAGCTTTCACACAACACAATCACACACACAGACACAAGGTTCTTGCAACTCTGCTATCAATGGCCCCAATCTAAAATGGTTCAGCCACCTGGCTTGCAACAACAAACATACACACCACCCCTCGCAGCTAATGCCCTCTGCACCGTCAGTGTTGGAAGCTTTTTGTTGATCCACTTGCTTGGCTTGGCCAGGTGCCCGCTAAATCAACATGACCCACATGTCCCACACTAAGCCCATTGATGGCCACTTGGCTCACACATGCTAGGGATATTCCCGGCTTACCTTCGATTAGCAACACCAACTCACGAGGCACCACATACCAAATCTGTTGAGTTTGAACTGCTACTCACTTTCCTTGCCATTCAATGATCAACAAAAAGGCTTGGTTCAGTTTTGTCTGCTGGTCCGTCATCAACATTACCTTTGCCTGGCTCAAAACACATACAAGCACGCACATGCTGGCTCAGGCCGGCTCTGAGCTCATGCACACCACATCTCATTGTCGTGCTGACAACGCGCTTGGAGGCACGAGCGTCATAGGATGCATCGAAATAGAGGATTCAAGGGATCCTTTTACCCATGATAGAGAGAAGCCATGGAAGGGGATTCCTCTAATCAACCACACAACCCTACTTACTAATCACTTTACGCACAATCATGTGATTGAAATTAACCTCTCATATCAATCACGCTAATCACAGCTCCTAATCACACAACTACACAAGCATGCAATTAGCATACCTACTTCGCATTAGTGTGGCCGTTTCGATCAACCCCTCAATGATACTACGTACGCACGAACATTAATCACACACCTTGTACAGAGAGATAAAGAGAAGGAAGGCATAGCCTTCACACACCATGGCCAATGGTGTGGATAGAAGAGATTAACTTAAAAAGGGATTAGAGATCTAGCATCACACTAATACAATCTCACTTTACATAATCAAAAAAAGAACACTAATAAGAAAGAAAGTGCAATTGATTATCAGAAATCAAGAGCTACATGGGCATGGAAAGCCCACGAGGCTACCATCCACTCTACAAAGAAAGAGAGCTCACCCAAGAATAATTTCACATTTAGCATAGGGCTCTTTTATAGTTTTGGGATTCAAGCCCTTCAACTATGGAATAAAATTGAGCCATTTAGCCTAAAGCTTATACAATTTGGAACTCCTAAATGAGCCCAAGGCCTTATACAATGAATAGGAAATATTGCGCACAATAATACATCCCTAGCTTGGTGCATAATCGGTGTAGCACATGTTAGTTAGCCAGTTGCTAACACAAGCATTATGTGAATCATTCTCACATCGGTGTCCTATCACACTTATGTTGGTCATTTACAAATTGATGTTGAAAATGATAGCTACACGTATTAAAGAGCATTTTTTCTTGTTAGGTTTATGTTGGCCATGTCCGGCCGCCCATCTAACTGCTACTAGCCTAAGTGTATAGTTATACACACTTGAGCCACTTATTATATATGTGCATAATAATAATTGGGGGCTAATAATCTTTCGGCTCTCCCCCTTCCAAACAGCGTACTCATTCTCTCTCTCTCTGCTCGCTCTCTGGCTCCTGCATTGCACTGCTTGCATCTTCTCTTTCAACGATTGTTCCGAATCTGTTGAGGAAAAAGCTGAGATGGCTAAAATTCCTTATGCTTCAGCTTGTGGTAGTCTTATGTATGCCATGGTGGCTACGAGACTTGACATTGCACATGCAGTGGGAGTTGTCAGCAGATTTATGTCTAACCCTGGTAAAAAGCATTGAGATGTTGTCAAGTCGATTCTCAGATACTCGAGTGGCACAGTAGATAGACAATTATGCTATGGTGGTGGTTCATTAAAGGATATGTGGTAGTCTTATGTATGCCATGGTGGCTACGAGACTTGACATTGCACATGCAGTGGGAGTTGTCAGCAGATTTATGTCTAACCCTGGTAAAAAGCATTGAGATGTTGTCAAGTCGATTCTCAGATACTCGAGTGGCACAGTAGATAGACAGTTATGCTATGGTGGTGGTTCATTAAAGGATATGTAGATAGTGATTATGCAGGCTGTGTTGACAATCGTAAATCCACAACAAGTTGGATTTACACATTTGCTGGTTCTGCTATTTCTTGGAGATCAGTCTTCAAGACTGTACATCCATTTCCACTACAGAGGCAGAGTATGTTGCATTGAGTGAAGCATGCAAAAAAGCTATTTGGCTTGCTCACCTAGTGAAGGATCTTGGACTAGAGCAGTGTTTACCAGTTCTTCATTGTGACAGTCAGAGTGCTACTGCCTTGACTAAGAATCCAGTGTTTCATTCCAGAACGAAACACATTGATGTGCGTTATCACTTCAGTCGGGAATGCTTGGCAAACAAGAGCATTGACTTAGTGAAGATTCCTACGTCAGAAAACAAAGCGGATGCACTTACCAAGAGTCTCTCCAGCCATCAATTTCAACACTGTCATGAGTTGATGGGCATTGGGTGAGAAGTATACTTCCTCACTCATTTTTCTTTTGGCCTCCCACATCATTGGCCATCAAGTGGGAGATTGTTAGGTTTATGCTGGCCATGTCCGGCCGCCCATCTAACTGCTACTAACCCAAGTGTATAGTTATACACACTTGAGCCACTTATTAATATGTGCATAATAATAATTGGGGGCTAATAATCTTTCGGCTCTCCCCCTTCCAAACATCGTACTCATTCTCTCTCTCTCTCAGCTCGCTCTCTGGCTCCTGCATCACACTGCTTGCATCTTCTCTTTCATTTCTCTGGCATACATTCTGCTCAGTATGGATTCATTCCTCGCTGATAAATTATGGATAATATTGTAAATGCTTTCATCGGTATTGAGTATGCAAAATATACAAGACAAGATGTACTTATCATGCAAGTTGATATAGAAAAATCATTTGGCACTGTTCTTTGGGACTTCATGCGGGATTGGGCTTTGGGTCCAAAATGCATCGTGTGGTCTATTTTCTTTATGAGCATAGTCAATTTGGCAAAATAATTGATGGTGAGCTTACTTAGTTATAGGATCTTGGTCGATCGGTCAGGCAAGGATTCCCTTTAAGTGCTATGTTGTATGCTATTGCTACACATCCTCTATTGTTGTATCTGAACTCCTTGATGGCATTTGGCCAATGACATAGATTGGAATTACCATCTCGTGATCATTTTGTGGCGCAAGCGCATATGATGATGACTCCGTGTTTTGGCTTAAAAATCAACCAGAGAATGTTGGATGTATCATGGAAGCTCTACATGTTTATGGATTGGTTGCAAGACTGCACGTTAACTTTTGAAAATATAAATTGTTGCCGTTGCACCGAATGGATTGGCACCCTTTATTATGGCCATGTGAGATAGTGAAGCTTGATCAAATGAATACCCACTGGCTTGGTCAATGAACAATGACAAATTCTTGGATTGGGTTGAGAATAAACTAAGGTCTAAATTGCACTATTGGAAACTGTCTACTTGGCTGCTGCATGTAAGACTCAAAATGGTGTAGTCCATCTTGGTGACATATATGCAGTTATTGGACATTTTTGGTCTACTTGCTCCCAGAAAAATGGCCTACGATCGCTCGCTATGGATAAGTTATGTACTCCAAAGCGTTGTGTTGGTCTGAATATTCTACATTTGTGTTCTCATGTTATTGCAAGGAAGGCCACCTTGTTATTGGTATCGGTAGAGCAAAAGCAGCCCTGGATGCAGATGTTTGCATTTCTGTGTTCTCTTGCGGTTTCTACACCATCTTTTGTCAATTGGCTGCCTTCATACTGGGATGTAGTTTTTGGTACATTTAAAGCCACGATACCTGGACGCCCCCTTGCTTCTAGTCTTGTAGCTGATTGGAAAATAGTCACAAAGGAATTGTTGTGGCATGGTCGAGATGATGCGAGTAGAAATTCACTTAGATTGGAGAGTTGGCACTGGAGTTGGGTTTTTGATCAGACTCTTATTCAGTGGTCTCCAAGACATGCTTATTTTCTCTCCCAGAAAGGTATTGAAATGATATTAGATGTGATCGATGCTATTGGACAAGTGCTCTCGTTTAGACAAGCTACTACAAACACATGTGGAACACCATAAAGGATCTGGTTGATTCCATATCTCGCCGGTTGTGGAGGACCGAATTTGTGATTGGCATTATGTTGGTTCTTCGATCCACTCTATTCTGCAAAGAAGGTGTATTGTCATTTGCAGTCATCTTCTTGAATATAAGAACACTATAATAAGGTATGGAATATAAATAAGGGTGCTACATGGTGGCGAAGTAAAGTTATGAAAGTGTGGCATGCTAAGCTTCTTCTAAAGGAGAGATTATTTATGTGGAGATGAATTGGGGTTCTCCCAACTGACAAATTTTCGCGCTCCAAACAATTAGCCTCCTCACGATGTGTTCGTTGTGTGCAAGCATTAAGAATATTTCACATTTATTGTGGTCTTTTTTTCGTACACAACAATTTGTGGATTGCAACATACACCTCTTCGCATGTGTTTCCCTAGGATACATTCTGGTCAAATTTTCAGGCTTTTTGGAGTGCTTCTACCATTACTTCAGCCATATGCATACTTTTTTGGCTGGGTTAACTTTTGGGTGCTATGGACAATGTGGAGGGCACGTAATGTTTCAGCAGATTCAAGTGGAGTACGTACCTTTCTTCAAAACATCTCTTCGACAGTCTCTTAAAGTTGCCTATGGCTTGGACGAGTGAGCTCTATTTTGACTGTTTTTGATTTATTGCTTGTAATATTTTCTATGGGCTTTCCTTGATTTTAGGTTTCCCATTAGTAATTTAATATGACATTACTAAAAAAAAGTGTGTGCAGTGGTAGCTATGGAAGTCAGTAAGTAGCGATGAATTCAACCTAAAGCATCACGGTTAGTCATATGGATGTTGTTTTCAAAACTGCACTGGAAGTGGTCATTCATGCCATTAAATGATGGTGGCTACACGTGCGGGAGCTCCAAGAGCTTTCATGCGCTATGTTTAGTGTTGTCATTAAAGGCTATTCGCAAGACCATCACCAACTTTGCTGGGGATGTCCGTCTTTGAGATGGCTAGGCGAAGCGTCACCCTATCAGCAAATTTTCTACAGAGAGTGCCATGGCAGATGTGGTGCATGCTTCGGAGATGCACAATAGATTTGTAACAAGAGTAGTTATGACTGAGGAGGATTGTTCAAGAGCAACGGTGCAACCAGTTTCTCTATTTGCATTGTCGTGCAGCGGTGAGGTGCTGGCCATGAGATTCATGGCTGAGAAGGTTAATGATGACTGCAAGCAGTTGCAACATATCTGTTGATTCTAATTGGTTTCACCATAGAACATGCATTGCATGTTATCAAGGATGCAAATTCAAATTTAAATGTCATTCCGGTGTGGCATCTTTCGCTGGAAGATATCGAGCAATTTGTTACCATCAAAGCTCAAGATAGAGGGTAAGTCAGAGGATGTGCATGCGCCATTTGGCGATCTTCATATGGGTAGGCAATGGAGCTCTCACTACAATGGAGAATGTGCAAATTGTTAATTTTGCCAGCAGATATAATGCGCATATGAAGGGTTTCCGCTCGGCTCGTTCCCTTTGCCTGAACATCAACTACCGAGCACTTTCTTGTACACATGAACAATCGTTTGTAAGCTTGCTGACGTTTGCTGCAGGTTCTGACAGCACGTGCGTAGGTCTGTTGGCAGAGGACTCACAGCCTGTAGGAGACCTTGTCGCCTCTGTGAACATGGGCGTTTGAAACGAACGATTCCTTCGAAGGCCTTAGGAATCATCCGCTCGCATCAAAAAACAACTCGAGTAATGCCAAACAATGTTGGATCTTACCACTTTTTGAATCAAAAAATGAACGATCGTGCTACATGTGCGCACTGCAAGAGTAATGGACACACACATAGAGTAAAAGGGCCAATATAAGGCCACTTAAAACATGAGGGCCAGTAGGGTCCCCCAAATAAAAATTCTTTCAAAACATTTAAATGCATAAATGAAGGATAACGTTAGGAAACGAAAAGCCCCATGAAAATGAAAAGTCGTAGGAGATGAAAAGCCCATTTAAATGGAAAGTCAAAAGACATTTCATTTCCATATTAAAAAAAGTGATGGAGTGCATTATCGTTTTTTAAAAGCATTTCCTTCTCTTTAGAATTTCCTTGTACTATGTAGGTAGAGATTTCTTGCGTATGTAAGGTCGATAAAATTATATTGATAAGACTTCTCTATCTAAGTTTAGTGTAATCCCACCATTTATAGGTACAAGATAACACGAAACGTAAGTTTTTTTGCATTTTTTGAAATCTTCGAGTTTTTTATCTTTTATTTTTTTTGAAGCCATTAGTAAAATCTTTTAATTTACTTGGTGACAATAGAGGGACATTCAATTAAATGATATGGAATAAATGATAAGATTGACACTTTTCAATGAAATTGACATGAAAAGATAGATCATATCAAGATCTTGCCATTCCCAATCATAATTCGCATTTATTCAGGTAATAATTTTTAATTAATTTAAAGGTGGCCTTTGTTTAAGACCCCGGTCCGGTTGCGCTAAGAGCGAGCGAGACCACCAGAAGAGCGAATGACAGATCACGGCAATTGAATCGTTGACAGCATTGTAATTGTAAGTGCTCCGTTTGCGCAAACCCATCTTGAAACCTGCGAGTGTATTTGTCTGCATAATCTAAACTCGCACGTCTCTGTTTTATACACAGAATGCCACCATTACATGATATTCGTCTGTGGCGTTGTCTTTGTGTTTCTCCTGGTCTTGACCGGACGCGCATTCTCTGTGAGTTTATGCAGTTGTGTGTCTAGAAGGACACTGAAACAGCATTATAAGAGCATTTGTGCAAACCCATCTTTGAAATTTGCCAGTTTTTATACTCATCCGAGTAGCGCAAATGTGGGATGCTCACCAACCCTCGAAAGTAACTATGCGTAGATGTGGCAGTGGCCACAAGATATGTGTCTGTGTATGTTTACAACGGAGACATAATTCTAAGCTCTCTAATGCATCAATCCGCACTTCAAAACTTCATTATAGAGTGTAAGATTAAGAGATTTCACTTGATATCAGACACATGGATTGATCTAAAAATGTGCATGCATAATCGCGTATTGGATTTTTGTCCCGGAAAATGAAAGCTACACACATTAGGTTTACCATACAGCAACTTGCTCACACGTGTCCTACTTTTGGGACTTTAATTTACTACAAGTTTGTTGTTCTTCTGGGGCCTTCTCTGAGTGGCACCTTCACCGGCATATATGCCGAGTATGCATGAATTCCCACATAGATCTACACACACTTGTGCATGTGGCTTCAAATATAAACATGCAAACTTGAATATGCATATGATATGATGCAGATGGAATTGTATGTTTCCTCTTTTTTTGTTATTTGCTTTCTCGACTCAAATCTCCATTCACATAGACATTTTGAGGGTTTATGCTCTCGTTGCACACATATGTTTCAAGATGAGTACTACCTAAAGCTGAATTACGCATGCAAGTTCTAAAAGATCTATTAGTACATACAGACACTCAAAAACAACATGCATGCAGTTGTGATAGAATTCCTGGCAAATTGTCTTGACTCGTGCATGTACAAAGTTTGCACAAATATGTAGCATTTTGTGGATGCATCTGGTTGTGTGTCCTAAGTGTGAAAGCATCTTTGTTCGTTTTGTCCTGATACTAAAGTTGAGATTATGAAGTTACCCAATGGATGTCATGGACTATCATGTCATAAAGTCATTATGCAAGAGTACATTTCAGCCATGTGTAATGAACTTGCTCGTTTGTATGTTGGGTTATATGTACATCGACAAATGTTTGTCAAAACTACCTTATGGGTGTGCTTTGATTTGCAAAAGGCTGATTATTTAGCAGGTGAGCAAGATGGAAGGGACCGATCAAACATCTAGAGACTCGCAGGAAGGTAAGCTACAAACCTCTTTGTACTACCAGATCACTTGAGTGCGTTCATGGATCTATTTGGTTTCCATGTTTCGTATGGCAAAGAAGTGGATTCCTTTGATGCACTCCACACACAATTATCAAAGTGTCTTGCTAGAGTATGTGCACGTAGTTTCACGCATATTTTTTTGAGAAACCATTTTAGAGAAGTTATCTTATTGAGCATCTATCAAAAAAAGAAGGTAAGATAATGTGCCTCAATACACGCAAAACTGTGGACAGAGTCTGTTGGTTTAAAAGGGAATGGTTACCTCTAGGTAAGCCCATCCTCACTCTATTGGTCCATTATATTTCCCCTATCCTATCATCTAGGTATATAAATAGCCTTGTCTCCACTCAAATTGTGAGCATCTTGTATTAGTCTAGAGTTCTTGTATTGTCTTCAATTGTACTATTATAATCATCTTGGTTTCTATCTAAGTCTCGTTTCTCGTGTCCCTAACATTCAACATGGTATCAAGAGTAGGACATATGAGTCTACTTGTAATGTGCAACGGAAGTGGTTGATGGTGAATGCTCAGGATGAGTGCTAAGTGCGTACTCAAGATTTTTTTTACTAAATGAGAGTATTTTTTTATACTTAACGAGAGATGTGCAAAGACTAGAGAGAGACGAGAGGAATATGGTGAATGAAGGTTAGAGAGAGAGAGAGAGAGAGAGAGAGAGAGAGCGAGCGAGCGTCCCCCCCCCCCCCCCCAAACGAGAAATGGTCCTAGATGTTGAGATGTTGATGGGATCTTGCTGTAGGTGCTTGGATTTGTGAGGCTAAGGGCTACGAATGCGCAATGCTAGGGATGCTGAATAGGATCTGCAATTGTGAGGAGGCTATGGGCTGTGAAAATTGAAAAATATTGGTTTTGTACTAATGCAATTGTATGGAAACACTCCTCAGTGCCTACACGTAGCAGACATTGGTTATGTTCATGTGCAATTAGAGCGTATGCAGCTACTCTAAAGTGTTTGGACATGCATGTCCTGTGTATAGGTTCACAAGGGTGCCATAACACTTCCTAAGCTATCCTAAACTCTAGATATAAGAGTTACAACTTGTCCACATGCACATAGGGCTAGATGTGCATGTGACACTTCTTTATTTATAGTTCTTATATTGCTTATCTCACTCAGTTGTCATGGAGATTTATCCGCAAGATTCTCAATATAGCCAATAGTATGGTTCTTTTTGATAATGGGTGAGATATATTACACTCATAGTAGATTTTGTGAGATTTTCTCTTTGTATGCTCATTTAAGAGTTTTGTTTTAAGTGAGAAGGTCAATCAAAGGCTTGGATTTTATGAGTTGATACCCAAGGGCTTAAAAAATAACGTTTCTTTCTCTTCTCAAACATCGTGGGCTGCTCGCGAGAGCCTTTTTTCCACTATATACCACTCTTCTCACCTTCATGAGCTAGTGCTCTCTCCAAGGCTTCCTCACTATCTATGGCCTCGACACCTTGGGGGTAGAGGTGGTGCAAGTGGAGGTCTTGCACAACCAACTCACGAAAAACACTACCAAGTGGAATAGTAATAGAATTTTCTGGACTCTATGCTAAAGCTCTCGTACTCTCGGGTGGGTTAGGAGGTAGAGTTTTTGGCACAAATAGAGGCATCGTATAATTCTAAAACTATTGGAAGTTCAACAAGCGAGCTATATTGCCTTGTGGATGCTTGGAAAGCAACTTTTGTAACTCATTGATGAGAAACCTTGTATATTCTTATTCTTTAGACTTTATATTTATAGTAAGTATGACCAGTGTGCTTGTTGAAAAAGCAAACTATTAACTTTAAAAGTGATGACGTGGTAACCTCTACCAAGAAAGGAGATTGGGGAAAGGGGCGTGCAGGAGACGTATTGACAAGCGATGACGTGGCACTGTTGTAGAATAGATTTCCTCAATTTATGGTGCAAATTCAGGGCTGCTGACGTTGCACGACTACAAGTGGAAGTTGCTTTTTGGGCGCTATTTGATTTGACGCTTTTGAGAGCAATAATAGCTTTTTGTGTCTATTGCTTTTTAGGCTAGGGCCCTTTAATTATGAGCCTTGGGGGAAGCTTCTAGCATTCGTGCAGTTGTACGCCGTGTCTTGTTTGGAATCTCCCTCTTCCATTTTTAGTTGTGTTGAAGTGTTAAAGTCTATTCTAGTGCTGTTCTTTCAATTGGCAACAAGAGTCGATGGGAATAACAATTGATATAAACGTTATGTAGTTGGAAATAAATCTAAACACTTCAATTGCTTGAATCTAAGCAAAGAACCGAACTGGACACAAGACACTGCAGGGCGTAGTTCCCCGTTTAGATGCACTGGCCCCTAACTTAGTTTTTAGGCCTTGCTTTTAGAAAGTGAAACCGGCCTGTTTAATCCAAAAAGGGCGGTAGACCTTAGACTTAAACCTTATTTGCTTTCACCCATTTAATTTGTCGCCCACTTTACCTGTACTTTCAAGACACAACAAAGGGGAAAGGGATACAGGTTGCTAGACTGCACCTGTATGAGAAGACCGACACCAGATTGGCCCCTAAATTAGGCGCCCCTTTCGGTATTTCTTTATTCTTCAACAGAGGGAAGAAAAGCTGCGGTTCCCTACAAGTTGCCCCGCACAACCTTGGCTGAATTTCAACTGTTCTGGCCCGATTTCGGCAGCATAATTGTACTAGGACTCTTCATTGTCAGTATTCCCACGCATTAGATGACTTTCCTGACGCATACGGACACTTTGCAAAACCTGGCGAGAATCTGCAGCACGCTGAATTCTCTGTTTTTGCCCCGAAAATGCGCCAGATCACTTGTACAGCGGTCCCCTCACGTCCCCGAACCTCTTGGGGGTATTAGGGTCCGTTTAGGGCCGAAACCCTAAACTGGCAAAAATACACAGCAGGCTGTAATTCACTGTTTCGGGCTCCGTTTTGCGTGCCGGTCGCATCCGTAGCAAGTCCTCGAGCTCCCGCACCTGTAGGGCTACTTGCTCTTTGAATCGGACGAGATTTCGCACGTGAAACCTCTCCGAATCACCTGTACCTACGGGGGATTAGCCGCTAGCTAATCCAGTACTTGTGCAAGAGGCTCTTGCCTCGGCAATCGTGCATGAACCCACACAACTGTACGTTGGTCAATTGAAAAGCCCACTAGAGGGGCATAACATACTGCCATAGGGGAGAGAGAGCAATGCGTAGCGTGCAGGGCATCACTCCTGGCACCGCACTGTACATAAGAGGGAAAGGAAGCACTCCATTGAAGCTCTCAACCTGTGACAGGCTGAAAATGAGCCCCTCCCCTCTCTAAAATCAGCGCCCCCTCTTCATGCATGAGGCAAGTGCACAGAAATGTGCCACTTGGCACATTTACAGGCCATTTCCCGTTTCGGGGTTGTCGCCTAAAAATCTCCCGACCAGTTGTCCAGTTGACTTCACTGCAGAGTAATCCTTGTCATTCCGGAGGTAATGACGTGAACACATTTTCAGGTCCTAAAATAGCAGTTCCCTAAATTTTAGGAGATGCTGCCATTGTATCTTTCTAAGTCATCAGACCCCCTTTGTACACTGCAACCACACCCATAACTGAAATGTAGCCCCTGTAGCAAAGGATTCCTTTGGCTAGTCAATGACCCCATAGTCCTTGTCCAACGTTAGTGCTCTCTTGCCCTCAGGCCTGGACTCCCTCTGAACAGTTCCACACTAGCTATGCAATGCAGGGCAGTTAGATTTCCCGAGGGGTGTTTCCAAAAAGTGAAAATGAATAAATAATAAGAAAGAAATCAACAAAAAGGGTAGATAGTAGTCACACACTGGTGACATACCTCCCTCTTGAAATCTCAAACGTCTTCGTTTGCATCTATGTCGTACATGCTCACAATCAACACTGATGAATTCAACACCTGTCGACACATGTACGACACATACATGCTCTTTGTCAACCCTGGTGTATTCAACACCTCGTCGACACATGTATTGCCTGCGTGTGAACCCTGTCCCAATGACATAGCGGTAGCTTTGCACTGTGCCGTTGCTTTGAGTCATTAACTTTCCAATGACAAAATGGTAGCTACGCATTTTGCCACTGTCTTTTAGTACACGTTGGATCCAATAACACTTTCGAGCATACTCAAACCGACAGTTTAAGAATGCAGTTACACATGTACCCTTTAATAGAAGCAATTACTGTATCCTTGACAAACTGACAAGAAATACTCACTTCTATAGCACTAACCAAACTTTTGGACTTTCCATAAGAGCAATTGCCAAACTGACAATCTGTACAGCTCTAACATTCATGTACCATGTACATCATTTCTTTCAGAAGCCATTGTCACATTGACAATCCATGTAGCTTTGAAACTCAAGGGGTCAAGGTAGGTTGCAAATCGAAGGCTTCAAGGTAAAGTGATAACACAGTTGGTGACTCTGCAAGTTCACGTTCTTCCATCCACTTAGCATCCATTGGTGGATAGTTTCTGAACTTCACCAAGTAACGCCTAGCAACCTTGCCTTTCACTTTCCTTCTTTGTGTGCCAAAATCTGTTCAGGGACCAAGATCTCGTCAAGTTCCTCGACTTCCGGCTGATCTTCAGCTGGTATATCTTCTGGCACATCATCCACATAGGGTCTGAGAAGACTCGCATGAAACGCATTGTGAATCTTCCAACTGTCAGGCAATTTCAGCCTATATGCAACATCACTGATTATGTCGCATACTTGAAAAGGCCCATAGTAACGCATGCTGAGCTTTGGAAACAGTCTTTCCTTGCCCTTCATCTTCTTTAACCTTGCCTTTTCAAAGCGTAAAAGCACCCAATCACCAAGTGAATATACCACTTCACGACGGTGACGATCAGCTGCTTTCTTTTGCTTTGCCTGAGTCTTCTCTAAGGCCACTTTGACCTTCTTGTACATTTCATCCATGTCCTGAACATACTTATCTGCTTCAAATATCTTGTCCTTTGTATGCAGTATGGGAGGAACTTTCTTGCCACCTTCAACTATCTCAAAGGGTGCCTTGCCAGTTGATGAATGCACTGTATTATTGTATGCATACTCCACCAATGGCAAATACTGCTCCCACTTTCCTTTATGCTCTGACACGTAGCACTTCAGCAGATCTAGGACAGTAGAATTTGCCTCTTCTGACTGCCCATCTGTTTGAGGATGAAATGACGAAGAGAATTTGAGCGTTGTGCCCATATTCTCAAACAAGCCTCTCCAAAACAAACTTGTCATGCGTGGATTACGGTCGTTAACAATCGATTGTGGCATGCCATGATACTTGAAAATATTGCTCATAAACAAGCGTGCCATCTGATCTGGCTTTATCTTCTTCCTGACAGGAATAAAATGAGCCTGCTTGCTGAATCTACAAATGATGGTCCAAATACCATCGTTTCTTGTTTGCGTTCTCGGAAGATCAAAGATAAAATCCATAGCAATACTTTCCCATGGTTTATCTGGAATAGGTAGTGGTTGCAATAACCCTGGTGCCTTTTGCCTGTCAAACTTGACCTTTTGGCATATTAGGCATTCTCGCACAAAGGCATCCACATCTCTTCTCAATGTAGGCCAGTAGAAGAATGTCTCAACCGCTTTAACTGTAGCATCGATACCACGATGCCCTGCATACGGTGGGACATGACTCTCTTGCATAACTTTGCGTCGCAATGGCTTTGTGACACACAATCTGCCATGCATCATCATGAACCCATCTTTGAGAAGATAGTGTTCATGACGTTGTCCATCCATTAGCTACTTGAAGACCCTTGCAAAATCTTCATCATTTGCATACTGTTCTCTCATATCATCAAGTTCATGATGATAAGGAATTGATACAGCTGAAATTTGTGGCTTCCTTGACAAGGCATTAGCCACAACGTTCTTCTTGCCTTCCACATGCACAATCTGAAATGGAACATGGACAAGATATTTGCCCATCGCATATGCTTCTCAGATAACTTTGCCCGTGTCAAGAAGTATCGCAAGGTCTGATGATCCGTTTGGATAGCGAACTCTGCACCTAACAGGTAGTGTTTCCAACTTAAGAGTGCATGAATCACGGCGTGCAGTTCTTTTTCATAGATTTGCATAGTCTTTTCTGGCCCTTGCAAGATTCTACTCTCATAGGCTACTACCTTGCCATCTTGCATTAGCACTGCACCAATGCTACTACTGCAGGCGTCACACTGGACCACAAATGACTTCGTAAGATCTGGCAAGACAATGACTGGATCTGAAGTCATCTTTTCCTTTAAGAGATTAAAAGCTGAAATCTCTTTCTGTGTCCATCTGAAGGTGATTGCCTTCTTTTGAAGAGCATGTAAAGGTGAAGCAATCTCAACGAAATTTCGGATAAACCTTCTGTAATAGGAGCATAGTCCCAAAAAGCTTCGGACATCGAGCACAGTCTTCAAATCTGGCCATGATTTGATCGCTTCAACTTTGGCAGGATCCATTCTGACACCCTCCTTTGAGACAATCTGTCCCAGAAAGTGAATCTCTTCCAGGAAAAAATCACTTTTCTTTGCATTGATGAGCAACCTATGGCTGCGTAGCTCTTTGAACACAATGGCCAAGTGATGCCTATGCTCCTCTTCATTCTTTGATTAGACTATCATGTCGTCAAAGAATGTACCAACAAATTGCTGGTGTGGACGGAAAATTATGTCCATCATCCTATTGAACGTAGCAGGAGCATTTGTGAGACCAAAGGGCATCACTAAAAATTCATAAAGGCCAAACGTTGTTCTAAAAGCAGTCTTGTGCACATCCTGTGATCTAATGCGGATCTGATGGTACCCACTCTTTAGATCTATCCTGCTAAACATAGCTGCTCCTTCTAATTTGTCGAGAATATCATCAATTCTAGGTATAGGGAACCTATTCTTGATGGTATTCTTGTTCAGTGCACGGTAGTCGATGCACATACGCCATGAGCCATCCTTTTTTTGCACCAACAACACTGGAGAACAGAATGGAGATGAACTGGGCTGAATAAGCCCCTTTTCTAAAAGCTCCTGTACTTGGTTCATTATCTCTTTCTGCTGAGCCGCACTAACCCTGTACGGAGGCTTATTTGGTGGGCTACTACCTGGCACCAAATCTATCGCATGGTCCTCGGGTCTCTCTGGCGGTAATTGAGACGGTAATGAATCGGAAAAACAGTCACTATAGTGTTGTAAAAACATTGACCTTTCTTTATCTAACACAGATAAATTTGATTCATCACAATCTGACACTTCACGTGCAAAGACCAAGTACGCAGAAAGATGCTTTGTCATTACAGAAGTAATAGCAGAAGCTGATACAGTGGGAATAGACTCCCCTCTAAGCTTTACATCCAGAATGTGAGTCTTTCCCTTGCTCTGTACAGTGATCTTTTTGTTGTAGGCATCCATGATTCCCTGTACACAAAACAACCAAGGAATACCTAGCAGCACATCACATCTGTCCAGTGGCATGATGTAATCTTCAACATCTACATAGGACTGGATATGTAGGCGCAACTTTTCGATGATGGGTGTCACAGCCTCTATATGGCCAGGACATGCCAAACCTGCCTCTGCTGTATACCCTATCTCTTCAGATCTGATTCTCAACTTTGAAGGCAATTCTGGGGAAATGAAGTTGGCTTTGGCACCTGGATCAAAGAAGATAAGCATTGTTTGATCCCTGACCTTTCCCCATGCTCTGGAAAGCTCACTTGCATCTGAATTTGGCTTGTCGCCCACCATATCTGGCACTAGACCAGCCATGGGCCTCTTTCTTTTCTCGTCCTCCTTGTCTTCAGAATCAGCTGGCCTTTTCTTTTGAGGACAATTGTAAGCAATGTGGCCAGGCTGCTCACAGATAAAGCATTTGTTCTCTGACCTCAGGACCTTCTTTTGCTCTTCCGACTTGCGAGGAAAACGTCTTTTCCATTTCTTTGCTGGTCCCTTTTCTGATTCAGTCGTAGCTTTGCCTTTCTCTATGTTGGCCGGCTCCTGAGTCCCTCTAGGAACCTCATTGGGAACGTACTTCTTCGTTGAATTTTTCTTGGCTGATCCTTCCTTGACGCCAGTATTAAATTCACATTCTTCTCCCTTGAGCAAACCATTGCCATTGTTTGCTACCTCGATGAGCTGCGTCAAAGTAGTGGCTTTGGTCTTCGTGTAGTACTTTCTCAATCCTTTGGGTAGGCCACAACAGTATTTTTCAATCTGTTCTGTCAATGGCACAAACCTATAGGAAGTTACTGGAAGTAGAGCTTTCCAAAACTTCCGATTGTAGTCATCCAGATTCTTGCAAGTGGCAGCATTAAGCTGTTGCCATTCTGTCATGACATCTGCTTCAAAGTCATCAGATAACCATGCTGCTGCAAATATCTGCTTGAAGTAAATCCATGTGGACGGAGCTTGCCCTTGAAGCAATAAAGTTGTCCACCATTGTCCCGCATTCCCTGTCAAGAAAGTGGCTGCCTTGCGGACCTTTCAAGCCTCTGTAAAGTTTCCCCCTGCATAGGCCTTGTCAAACTGCTGGAGGAATGAGAGAGCCTTCTTCCTGTCATCAAACCCTGTAAAGGCTGTGAATGTCACACCTTTGCCACCTTCTTTGCACGGAGTTGGCCTCCCTAGCGGCGTTAAGTTCTCATATGGAAGTGACTGAAACATGGGAACACTGTTAGGGTTCATTTGTGTTTCTTGACCCGTTGTTAAGTTGACCTGGAAATGCCATATTTGGCTGTTGATTTGTAATTCCAGCCATACCAAAATTTGCCTGTGGCATCTCAAATTGGCCCTGAATGCTTTGAAACCCTGGTAGCATGTGTCACCAGCGTGTGACTACTATCTATCCTTTTTCTGTTGATTTCTTTCTTATTATCTATTTACTTTCACTTTTTGGAAACACCCCTCAGGAAATCTAACTGCCCTGCATTGCATAGCTAGTGTGGAACTGTCCAGAGGGAATCCAAGCCTGAGGGCAAGAGAGCACTAAGGTTGGACAAGGACTATGGTTAGCCAAGTGGGGTCATTGACTAGCCAAAGTGGAATCCTTTGCTACAGAGGCTACATTTCAGTTCTGGATGTGGCCGCAGTGTACAAAGAGGGTCGGATGACCTAGAAAGATACAATGGCAGCATCTCCTAAAATTTAGGGAATTGCTATTTTGGGACCTGAAAATGTGTTGACGTCATTACCTTCGGAATGACAAGGGGAACATTTTCTTACTCTGTCGTGAAGTCAACTGGGCAACCGGTTGGGAGATTTTTAGGCTGCAACCCCGAAACGGGAAAATGCTTATAAATGTGCCAAGTGGCACCTTCTGGTGCACTTGCCTCATGCAACAAGAAGTGGCGTTGAATTTAGGAGGGGGAGAGCCTCATTTTCAGATTTGTCACAGGTTAAGAGCTACGGAGTGCTTGCTTTCCCTCTTATGCACAGTGCGGTGCCAGGAGTGATGCCCTGCACGCTACGCACTGCCCTCTCTCTCCCCTTTGGCAGTATGTTATGCCCCTCTAGTGGGCTCTTCATTTGACCAATGTACAGTTGTGTGGGTTCATGCGCGATTGCCGAGGCAAGAGCCTCTTGCACAGGTACTGGATTAGCTAGCGGCTAATCCCCCGCAGGTACAGGTGAATTTGGAGAGGTTTCACACCAGAAATCTCGTCCGATTCAAAGGGCAAGTAGCCCTATAGGTGCGGGAGCTCGAGGACTTGCTACGGATGCGACCGGCACGCGAAACGGAGCCCGAAACAGTAAATTACAGCCTGCTGTGTATTTTTGCAGGTTTAGGGTTTTGGCCCTAAACGGACCCTAATACCCCCAGGAGGTTCGGGGACGCAAGGGGACCGTTGTACAGGTGATCTGGCGCATTTTCAGGGCTGAAAACAGAGAATTCAGCGTGCTGCAGATTCTCGCCAGGTTTTGCAAAGCGCCCGTATGCGTCGGGAAGGTCAGTCAATGCGTGGGAATACTTGGGAATACTGACTGTGAAGGGTTCTAGTACAGTTATGTTACCGAAATCAAGCCAGAACAGTCAAAATTCAGCCAAGGTTGTGCGGGGCAGCTTGGAAAGAACCACAGCGTTTATTCCCTCTTTTAAAGAATAAAGAAATACCAAAAGGGGCGCCTAAGTTAGGGGCCAATCTGGTGTCGGTCTTCTCATACAGGTGCATTCTAGCATCTGTATCCCATTCCCCTCTCTTGTGTCACTATAGCGCAGGTAAAATAGACGACTAATAATGGGTGAAAGCTAAATCAAGGTTTAAAGTAAAGTCTACCGCCCTTTTTGGATTGAGCAGGCCGGTTACATGGTTCCATCGACGGGATTAAATCACTTTTTCCCATAGAAGTGAGCCTTGGTCAGTTTTGGGCTTGAAGACACAGGGGATCATAGACCAGACACAGGGAATTGCAATTATGGCTGACAGACCAGATGATGTGACTGAAGAGGTTTCCTCTTCACAGGGTCAACAGACACATGAAGCGGGTGAGTCCTCAAGACCACCACAGACAAATGACAATATATTCAGGACCCAGTTGGCTACTGCTGTGGCTATGTTCACACAAGTAATGCAGAACCCGAGGTTTTTAGCCTTTCTGCAACCTCCTGTTCCGTCTCAGCAAGTTGGGTCACTGGATCATATTCAAAAGCCTGTTAAGGCTCGAGCACAGGTGATTCATACCGCACAGTCAATGGAAACACCTGTACACTTGACGGAGAACATGCAGTCTCCACAACCTATGCCTAAGGTGCAAGAACATGTGGTTGAGATGCCAGTTTTTCAAGCTGTACCAGTTCAGCCCGCCACCTTTCAGCAGCCTATAGCTGGTTCTAATGGGCAGGGAAGCAACCTACAGGCTATGCAACAGGTCTTCCCACCACCTTCAGTACACCCTCGCTATTTTGGAGGTGGATCGGTATTCCAGAGCATGGCTGGTCATGCACCTGGAAATCAGTTTTACACGCCAGGAACAGTGTTTGGGGGTGCTCAAACGATGATGCCTAACCCCATGTACAGTGTCATGGGTATGCAACCAGGGTTTTAGAGCACTCAGGGCCAATTTGGGATGCCACAGGCAAATTTTGGTATGGCTGGAATTACAAATCAGCAGCGAAATATGGCATTTCCAGGTCAAGTTAATAGCGGCCAAGGAACACAGATGAACCCTAATAGTGTTCCCATGTTTCAGTCACTTCCATATGACAATTTAACGCCGCTGGAGAGGCCAACTCCGTACAAAGAAGGTGGCAAAGGTGTGTCATTCACGACCTTTACAGGGTTTGATGATAGGAAGAAGGCTCTCTCATTCCTCCAGCAGTTTGACAAGGCCTATGCAGGGGGAAACTTTACAGAGGCTTGAAAGGTCCGCAAGGCAGCCACTTTCTTGACAGGGAATGCGGGACAATGGTGGACAACTTTATTGCTTCAAGGGCAAGCTCCGTCCACATGGATTTACTTCAAGTAGATTTTTGCAGCAGCATGGTTATCTGATGATTTCGAAGCAGATGTCATGACAGAATGGCACCAGCTAAATGCTGCCACTTGCAGAAATCTGGATGATTACAATCGGAAGTTTTGGAAAGCTCTACTTCCAGTAACTTCCTATAGGTTTGTGCCATTCACAGAACAGATTGAAAAATACTGTTGTGGCCTACCTAAAAGATTGAGAAAATACTGCACGAAGACAAAAGTCACTACTTTGACGCAGCTCATCGAGGTAGCAAACACTGGCAATGGTTTGCTCAAGGGAGAAGATTGTGAATTTAACATTGACGTCAAGGCAGGATCAGGCAAGAAAATTTCAGCCAAGAAGCACGTTCCCAATGAGGCTCCTAAAGGGACTCAGGAGTCAGCCAACGCAGGGAAAGATAAAGCTACGGCTGAATCAGAAAAAGGACCAGCAAAGAAATGGAAAAGACGTTTTCCTCGCAAGTCAGAAGAGCAAAAGAAGGTCCTGAGGACAGAGAACAAATGCTTTATATGTGAGCAGCCTGGCCACATTGCTTACAATTGTCCTACAAAGAAAAGGCCAGCTCATTCTGATGACAAGGAAGACAAGAAAGGAAAGAAGCCCATGGCTGGTCTAGTGCCAGATATGGTGGGCGACAAGCCAAATTCAGATGCAAGTGAGCTTTGTAGAGCATGGGGAAAGGTCAGGGATCAAACAATGCTTATCTTCTTTGATCCAGGTGCCAAAGCCAACTTTATTTCCCCAGAATTGGCTTCAAAGTTGGGAATCAGACCTGAAGAGATGGGGTATACAGCAGAGGCAGGTTTGGCATGTCCTGGCCATACAGAGGCTGTGACACCCATCATTGGAAAGTTGCGTCTACATATCCAGTCCTATGTAGATGCTGAAGAATTTTACATCATGCCACTGGACGGATGTGATGTGTTGTTAGGTATTCCTTGGTTGTTTCGTGTACAGGGAATCATGGATGCCTACAACAAAAAGATCACTGTACAGAGCAGGGGAAAGACTCACATTCTGGATGTAAAGCTTAAAGGGGAGTCTATTCCTACTGTATCAGCTTCTGCTATTACTTCTGTAATGAAAAAGCATCTTTCTGCGTACTTGGTTTTTGCACGTGAAGTGTCAGATTGTGATGAATCAAATTTATCTGTGCTAGTTAAAGAAAGGTCAATGTTTTTACAACAGTATAGTGACTGTTTCTCCGATTCATTACCATCTCAATTACCGCCAGAGAGACCCGAGGACCATGCGATAGATTTGGTGCCAGGCAGTAGTCCACCAAATAAGCCTCCGTACAGGGTTAGTGCGGCTCAGCAGAAAGAGATAATGGGCCAAGTACAGGAGTTGTTAGAAAAGGGGCTGATTCAGCCCAGTTCATCTCCATTCTGTTCTCCAGTGTTGTTGGTGCAGAAAAAGGATGGCTCATGGCGTATGTGCATCGACTACCGTGCACTGAACAAGAATACCATCAAGAATAGGTTCCCTATACCTAGAATTGATGATATTATGGACAAATTAGGAGCAGCTATGTTTAGCAGGATAGATCTAAAGAGTGGGTACCATCAGATCCGCATTAGATCAAAGGATGTGCACAAGACTGCTTTTAGAACGACGTTTAGCCTTTACGAATTTTTAGTGATGGCCTTTGGTCTCACAAATGCTCCTGCTACGTTCAATAGGATGATGGACATAATTTTCCGTTCACACCAGCAGTTTGTTGGTACATTCTTTGATGACATGATAGTCTACTCAGAATGAAGAGGAGCATAGGCATCACTTGGCCATTGTGTTCAAAGAGCTACGCAGTCATAGGTTGCTCATCAATGCAAAGAAAAGTGAGTTTTTCTGGAAGAGATTCACTTTCTGGGACATATTGTCTCAAAGGATGGTGTCAAAATGGATCCTGCAAAAGTTGAAGCGATCAAGTCATGGCCAAATTTGAAGACGGTGCATGATGTCCGAAGCTTTTTGGGACTATGCTCCTATTATAGAAGGTTTATCCGAAATTTCGTTGAGATTGCTTCACCTTTACATGCTCTTCAAAAGAAGGCAGTCACCTTTAGATGGACACAAAAAGAGATTTCAGCTTTTAATCTCTTAAAGGAAAAGATGACTTCGGATCCAGTCATTGTGTTGCCAGATCTTAGGAAGTCATTTGTGGTCCAGTGTGATGCCTGCGGTAGTAGCATTGGTGCAGTGCTAATGCAAGATGGCAGGGTAGTAGCCTATGAGAGCAGAATTTTGCAAGGGCCAGAGATGACCATGCAGGTCTATGAGAAAGAGTTACTGGCTGTGATTCATGCGCTCTTAAGTTGGAAACACTACCTGCTAGGTGTAGATTTCGTTGTCCAAACGGATCATCAGACCTTGCGATACTTCTTGACATAGACAAAGTTATCTGAGAAGCATATGCGATGGGCAAATATCTTGTCCATGTTCCATTTTCAGATTGTGCATGTGGAAGGCAAGAAGAATGTTGTGGCTGATGCCTTGTCAAGGAAGCCACAAATTTCAGCTGTGTCGATTCCTTATCATCATGAACTTGATGATATGAGAGAACTGTATGCAAATGATGAAGATTTTGCAAGGTTCTTCGAGCAGCTAATGGATGGACAACGTCATGAACACTATCTTCTCAAAGATGGGTTCATGATGATGCATGGCAGATTGTGTGTCACAAAGCCATTGCGACGCAAAGTTATGGAAGAGAGTCATGTCCCACCGTATGCAGGGCATCGTGGTATCGATGCTACAATTAAAGCGGTTGAGACATTCTTCTATTGGCCTACATTGAGAAGTGATGTGGATGCCTTTGTGCGAGAATGCCTAATATGCCAAAAGGTCAAGTTTGACAGGTTAAAGGCACCAGGGTTATTGCAACCACTACCTATTCCAGATAAACCATGGGAAAGTATTGCTATGGATTTTATCTTTGATCTTCCGAGAACGCAGACAGGAAACCATGGTATTTGGACCATTATTTGCAGATTCAGTAAACAGGCTCATTTTATTCCTGTCAGGAAGAAGATAAAGCCAGATCAAATGGCATGCTTGTTTATGAGCAATATTTTCAAGTATCATGGCATGCCACAGTCGATTGTTAGCGACCGTGATCCACGCATGACAAGTTTGTTCTGGAGAGGCTTGTTTGAGAATATGGGCACCACGCTCAAATTCTCTTCGTCATTTCATCCTCAAACAGATGGGCAGTCAGAAGAGGCAAATTCTACTGTCCTAGATCTGCTGAAGTGCTACGTGTCAGAGCATAAAGGAAAGTGGGAGCAGTATTTGCCATTGGTGGAGTATGCATACAATAATACAGTGCATTCATCAACTGGCAAGGCACCCTTTGAGATAGTTGAAGGTGGCAAGAAAGTTCCTCCCATACTGCATACAAAGGACAAGATATTTGAAGCAGATAAGTATGTTCAGGACATGGATGAAATGTACAAGAAGGTCAAAGTGGCCTTAGAGAAGACTCAGGCAAAGCAAAAGAAAGCAGCTGATCGTCACCGTCGTGAAGTGGTATATTCACTTGGTGATTGGGTGCTTTTACGCTTTGAAAAGGCAAGGTTAAAGAAGATGAAGGGCAAGGAAAGACTGTTTCCAAAGCTCAGCATGCGTTACTATGGGCCTTTTCAAGTATGCGACATAATCAGTGATGTTGCATATAGGCTGAAATTGCCTGACAGTTGGAAGATTCACAATGCGTTTCATGCGAGTCTTCTCAGACCCTATGTGGGTGATGTGCCAGAAGATATGCCAGCTGAAGATCAGCCGGAAGTCGAGGAACTTGACGAGATCTTGGTCCCTGAACAGATTTTGGCACACAAAGAAGGAAAGTGAAAGGCAAGGTTGCTAGGCGTTACTTGGTGAAGTTCAGAAACTATCCACCAA
The DNA here is from genome assembly GCF_014529385.1 of Adiantum capillus-veneris. Taxonomy (NCBI): domain Eukaryota; kingdom Viridiplantae; phylum Streptophyta; class Polypodiopsida; order Polypodiales; family Pteridaceae; genus Adiantum; species Adiantum capillus-veneris. The sequence goes on along the minus strand of NC_140948.1, from coordinate 25,302,971 downwards.
TGGATGCTAAGTGGATGGAAGAACGTGAACTTGCAGAGTCACCAACTGTGTTATCACTCTACTTGGAAGCCTTCGATTTGCAACCTACCTTGACCCCTTGAGTTTCAAAGCTACATGGATTGTCAGTGTGACAATGGCTTCTGAAACAAATGATGTACAAGGTATTTAAAGTGAGCTCAAGTGAAATACCTGTTACATGAATGTTAGAGCTGTACAGATTGTTAGTTTGGCAATTGCTCTTATGGAATGTCCAAAAGTTTGGTTAGTGCTATAGAAGTGAGTATTTCTTGTCAGTTTGTCAAGGATACAATGATTGCTTCTATTGAAGAGTACATGTGTAACCGCATTCTTAAACTGTCGGTTTGGGTATGCTCGAAAGTGTTACGGGATCCAACGTGTACTATAAGACAGTGGCAAAATGTGCAGCTACCATTTTGTCATTGGAAAGTTAGTGACTCAAAGCAATGGCAGAGTGCGAAGCTACCACTATGTCATTGGGACAGGGTTCACACGCAGGCAATACATGAGTCGACGAGGTGTTGAATACACCAGGGTTGACAATGAGCATGTATGTGTCGTATATGTCTCGACAGGTGTTGAATACATCAGTGTTGACAGTGAGCATGTACGACATAGATGCAAACAAGGACGTTTGAGATTTCAAGAGGGGAGTATGTCACCAGCGTGTGACTACTATCTATCCTTTTTCTGTTGATTTCTTTCTGATTATCTATTTACTTTCACTTTTTGGAAACACCCCTTGGGAAATATAACTGCCCTGCATTGCATAGCTAGTGTGGAATGTTCAGAGGGAGTCCAGGCCTGAGTGCAAGAGAGCACTAAGGTTGGACAAGGACTATGGTTAGCCAAGTGGGGTCATTGACTAGCCAAAGTGGAATCCTTTGCTACAGAGGCTACATTTCAGTTCTGGATGTGGCCGCAGTGTACAAAGAGGGTCGGATGACCTAGAAAGATACAATGGTAGCATCTCCTAAAATTTAGGGAACTACTATTTTGGGACCTGAAAATGTGTTGACATCATTACCTCCGGAATGACAAGGGGAACATTTTCTTACTCTGCCGTGAAGTCAACTGGACAACCGGTTGGGAGATTTTTAGGCTGCAACCCCGAAACGGGAAAATGCTGCCATATGTGCCAAGTGGCACCTTCTGGTGCACTTGCCTCATGCAACAAGAAGTGGCACTGAATTTAGGAGGGGGAGAGCCTCATTTTCAGATTTGTCACAGGTTAAGAGCATAACACTTTGGAATTAATTATGGCTAACATAGTAACAAGCCTCAAGGGCCGCCAGCGGCCAAGGTGCTACAAAAAAACCAAAGGGGGGCAAAGTTCAAACCAGACTTCAGTGACCACAATACCAAAAGACTGAAGGTGACAAATACCATAAAGATGCTAGTAGCTACAAATGGCAAAGAGGGCAAGGCTCAAGCAGCCATACAAAAAGGTGGATAAATGGCAAAGACTCAAGACTCAAGAGCCACTAGCCTGAGAGGCCTCCCAATCCGTAGTAGCCGGTTGTAAATCATGCACATCCTCCCATTCCTCATCATCGAGGTCTAGGTCCGGCTCGATCTCAGCCACAGATGAAGTACCTGGTGTTGGTGGATGTGCATCTCCACCCACCTGAGAAGCCTCTTGCTCCATCTCCCACTGTGTATCTGTTTGTTTGTTTGTACTCTTGCAAAGCATTTTCAAATTTGCGCTGACGAAGACAAGATCATTAGCCTTCTCCACTCCAAGCCGATTTCTCTTCTTGGAAGCAATGTGGCTAAAGGTACTCCACAATTGCTCCAAGCATAAGGTACTAACTGATTGGCTTAGAATATGGATCGCCAATCTCTGAAGCTCAGGGCCATCATAGCCATAGTCCTCCCACCAAAGCACTGAACCTATTTTCCTGCGATCAATTTGAGCATCTTGACTGCCAAATGACCCCCGCATCTCTCTGTACTGTCTCAGTTGATCTCTGACAATGCGTCGCCTATCTCTGTCTAGAACCATCTTGTTTAAGATCTCTGTAAATTGGTTCATGACTTCCCTATCTGTCTCTTGCCCTGCACCTTGGAACTCTGGATCCACCATGTACGCTGCCCCGTGTAAAGGAGAGGCATATGAATTCCACCTCGAGCTGCAAAGCGCATGGATCTCCTCATATCGCTCTGCGTTCGGCTCAAGCTGTGCAAGCTGCTCAATCATGCGGTCCATTGCCTCATAAATCTTGCCAATGCAAGGATTCATGCCATCCAGAACTCGAAGCAAATGAACCACCGGTTTTACCTGTGCATCTAGACTCTTGAGCTCCTTCCAGAACTCAAGATCCTCTGCCTTATCCTTGCACAAAGTCCCTGCAACTGTCTTTGCATAGGGGGAGGTGGTGAACTCATCACTGATGAAGACCTGTCGGACCGCATTTTGACATTCAGACAGCCTGCGTACAAGAAGAAAGTTGAATGCGAAGCGGGTATTTGAATACTTTAGAAGCACTTTGCCGCCCGACCTCTTGAGGTACTCACTCCGAACCAAGTTGTGATTGTTGATGAAAGTAACCATCTTCACTGCATCAGCAATGACTGGAGCAATCCAGTCTAGCTTGCCGATGTCTTTTAGAAGGTTGTTCAAGCAGTGTGCCATGCAAAAGCACACTGTCACATGCGGATAGTGGCCCTCTATGATGGCTGCTGCTGCCCTGTTTGATGCCTCCCCATCTGTGACAAAGGCCACCACGTGTTGCTCACCGATGGTTTCTATGGCCGCTGTCCACTCTGCAGAGAGGACATCGGCGGACTTGCCACTCTCAGTGGCATCATGAGAGTGCACAAAGTACATCTCTCCACTGGAGTATGCGACGAGACCATGGATAGATCTCTTCCTTGTATCGCTCCACCCGTCAGCAATGAGGGAAACGCCATGTTTTGCCCAAAGACGTTGAATGTTGAGGGTTGCTTGCTCCACGATAGCCTTCTCTCGATCGAGCAAGGTGGTTCGGAGAGCCTCTGAAGATGGCGGCACATAGCCGGTGCCATACTCTCCTATCCGTTGCACCATGACTTTCCAATACTCCGACCTATTTCGATCAAACATAGAAGAGGTTAGTATCAAAAAAGTGGAAACGGCGATAACGGAAGAAATGAGAGAGAAGATTGATGAATCATAAAACAATGAACATACCTCGCTGCGACAAATGGGATATGGTCGTGATAGAAGAATCGGGCCACGGCCGCATCCACCTCCTCCTTCTTCTTTGGGTCCCAAGAGGTGGCAAGGGTCTTTTGGCGACGAATTGGACCTTTTGAAGATGCACCAACACCTACACCGGGTAGAGAGGAAGAAGGGAAAATGAGGGTCTTTGGATCAATACATTTGCGTGCCGGCTTGGCTTTATGGTTGAATTGCCGATCCTTTTCCTCGAGCTCCTTCCTCTTCTCGATGGTTACGTTGGCACAAAATTTCACCTCATGTCCCGGCACTCGAAGAAAGTGTGCCCTCACTTTGTCATGCCCCCCTTTCCGCGTGTAAGAGCATAGCTTGCATCCCCATGCACGAGAACCTCCCGCCGCCGACAAGGTGCCCTCTGAGGTCACTTCATCCCTCCACGACCATTCCTTCGCCTTTTGAGTGTTGCCCGCATGAACGGAGGGGGTTGAACGAGAAGAAGAGGCCATGGATGATGGATTATCCGTGAAAGAGAGAGCTTGATCTTGAACTTTGAGAGAGAGAGAGAGGCTTGCCGCTTGATTCCGTGAGAGCTTGAGCCTTGAGCCTTGAAAGTTGAGGGTTAGAACTTAGAAGTTAGCCCTAGAGAGAGAGAGGTTGAGAGCTTGAGCCTTGAGGCATGCCGCGGCGCCACACTATGGCTTGAGAGTTGAGAGCAAGCTAGGGAGAATGAGCTTGGCTTGAGAGTTGAGAGCAAGGCTCAAGCAAGGGAGAACGGGCCTTGAGGCTTGATGAGTGTGTGAAGAATGGGGGAGGAGGGGGGCATTATATACTTTTTTCACTGCTGAAAATGGCCATTGGCTGCCCAACAGTCATTTTTTTTAATTTCAAAAACTGCCATTGGGGCCGTTCCGGCCCGTTCCAGTCCGTTCGGGTGGTCCCGTTCCGGTGTTAGCTTTTAGCCGGAACGCCGTTCCGTTCCGACGCGTTCCAGAAACTTCTAGCCAGTCGGAACGCCGTTCCGGCGTTCCAAGGCCCTAAAATGCCGTTCCCCGGTAACTCTGGTTTAATCCAAAAAGGGCAGTAGACCTTAGACTTAAACTTTATTTGCTTTCACCCATTTAATTTGTCGCCCACTTTACCTGTACTTTCAAGACACAACAAAGGGGAAAGGGATACAGGCTGCTAGACTGCACCTGTATGAGAAGACCGACACTAGATTGGCCCCTAAATTAGGCCCCCCTTTCGGTATTTCTTTATTCTTCAACAAAGGGAATAAAAGCTGTGGTTCCCTACAAGCTGCCCCGCACAACCTTGGCTGAATTTCAACTTTTCTGGCTCGATTTCGGCAGCATAACTGTACTAGGACCCTTCACAGTCAGTATTCCCACGCATTAGATGACTTTCCCGACGCATACGGACACTTTGCAAAACCTGGTGAGAATATGCAGCACGCTGAATTCTCTGTTTTTTGCCCCGAAAATGCGCCAGATCACTTGTACAGCGGTCCCCGAACCTCCTGGGGGTATTAGGGTCCGTTTAGGGCCGAAACCCTAAACTGGCAAAAATACACAGCAGGCTGTAATTCACTGTTTCGGGCTCCGTTTTGCGTGCCGGTCGCATCCGTAGCAAGTCCTCGAGCTCCCGCACCTGTAGGGCTACTTGCCCTTTGAATCGGAGGAGATTTCGGACGTGAAACATCTCCAAATCACCTGTACGTGCGGGGGATTAGCCGCTAGCTAATCTAGTACTTGTGCAAGAGGCTCTTGCCTCGGCAATCGCGCATAAACCCACACAACTGTACATTGGTCAATTGAAAAGCCCACTAGAGGGGCATAACATACTGCCATAGGGTGTTAGGGAATAAAGGCCTAAGTGCCTTGTACTTACTAACTTATAAGTTAAAAGACTTATAAGTGAGGGGGCCCAAGTGTGAGTGGCCCCCTAGTCACTTACTCATATACTCAAATGTGAAGCCCAAAAGAACACTAGCGTGCCTTTTTCCCAAAATCCAACGAGCTCTCTCTCTCTCACGTTTTCTCTGCGTGAGCATCCTCAGCGCCTCTCTCTCCTTCTCCTTCACTCTCATTGCATAGAATAGTAAGTGGGCTCTCTCTCTTGCTCCCCCACACATGGTATCAGAGCTTTAGGGTTTCCAAGAGAGCCATCTTCGCAACACAGATCAGAATTCTGTTTTTGCTCGTTGCGGGAAGGATATTCAACCGTTTTCGATCAACTCTGTCGCGAAGGGATCCTCTCACCGTGTAGAATCGACCTCCGGTGACAGTTTCCCCAAAATTAGGGTTTCAAAAACTGGCGAACAGCAGCCTATTTCTGCTGAAATTGACCAATTTCGGGGTCAATTTGATGCAATTTCATTAGGGCAAGTCTCACAGGTCAATCTTACAGGTGTTTCCACCAACGAGGTTCTGAAAATTCAGCAAAACAGGTGTTTACAGGTCTGATTTTTGCCCTAAAACAGGGAATTTCAGCAAGCAAATGATGTATACACCTTGTGGAAACCTTTGGTAAGGGTTTGGCAGTGAATGTATACCGTTTTGAGGTGATTTCGCGTGAAATTTGCTCGCTGTTTTTCTGTAACAGCAAGCTGTTTTTTGCCCGATTGCGCACATTTGGGCGTGTTTAGGTCGGCAAAACAGGGTTTCAGTGTTTGCAATCACTCAGAATGGCTTCTAGCAGTGAAAGTGGCAATTTGTTGCACATTCGCAAGCTTGAAGGTGCCCATAACTTTGCTATATGGAAGAAGCAATGTTATAATGTGATGTTGCAGAAGAAATAGGCGAAACCTATTAAGTTACAGGGTGTGAAACAGGTTGATATGGAGGTTGAAGAATGGGAAGAAGTGGACGAGTTGGCTCGCTCCACGATCATGCTTTCGGTGTCTGACAATTTACTCTTCAACGTAGAGAATGAGCAGACAGCATGGGACATGTGGAAGCGTTTAGACGAGTTGTATGCACAGCAGAGTGCTGCCAGTAAAGTGTATTGGCTTAAGAAGCTTATGGATCTCCGCATGAAGGAGGGAACGCACATGTCAGTGCACCTCAATGAATTCAATTCTATTTTCAGCCAATTGACAGAGCTGAAATTCACGATTGATGAGGAGTTCAAAGCTACTTTTCTGCTATGCACATTGCCCGAGAGTTGGGATGTATTCCGGACAGCTCTTAGTAACTCAAGTGCATCACTTAAGTATGCAGATGTAGAGAGTTCTCTCTTGATGGAAGAGATGAACAGGAAGAACACCACAGGTGGGTCTTCTAATGCATTGCACTTGAGAGGCAGGTCTCAACAGAGGGAGAAATCTGACAGTAAGGACAGGGCACGCAGCAAATCTCGTAGGAAAGATGTTGTGTGTCATCATTGTGGAAAGAAAGGGCATTATAAACGGGAATGCTATGAGTGGAAGAAAGAGAAGAACAAGGGTGCTGAAACTGATGCAAAGGACAAGGGAAATGCCAAGAAGAGCACTGTGTTGATTAAGGAAATCAATGTTGCTAGTAGTTGTGACAGTGACAGCAGCCCTGATGTACTCAATGCCTCTTCTGTGGATGCACATACCCTTGCTATGGGTTCTGATGTGGACATGCATACTTGGATTCTTGATTCAGGTGCCTCCTTTCATGTAACACCTCATAGGGATTGGTTTACACAGTACTCAGGTGAGGTGCAGGGCACTGTTTATTTGGGAGACAACTATGCATGTGACATTGCAGGTATTGGCAGTGTCCAGTTTTCCTTTGCTGATGGTATGACTTTTGTTTTGCACAAAGTGCGCCATGTGCCACAACTCAAGAAGAGTTTGATTAGTACAGGGCAGCTAGATGATGCAAGCTATCACACCACTTTTGGTGATAGCAAGTGGAAAATTTGTAAAGGGGCCCGGATTGTAGCCAAGGGTTGTAAATCGGACACTTTGTATCCTTTGCATGTATCTAGTGTGCGTGACCATGTTGTCGCCGTAACCGAGCAGCCAAGTGTTTCTTTGTGGCATGGCCGGTTGGGACACATGAGTAAAAGAGGAATGGAAACTCTATCTCGTTGTGGTTATTTGCCGTGTTTGAGGTATGCTGATTTTTCTCATTGTGAGCACTGTATTTATGGTAAGCACAGTCAAACACCGCACAAAAGGTCACTTTCTTTGAAGTCTGACAGGTTAGACTTAGTACATTCCGATGTATGTGAAATGCCACAGTTGTCCTTAGGGGGAAAGAAATATTTTGTCTCGTTTATCGATGATGCTACACGTAAGGTGTGGGTGTATCCAATACGTGCTAAAAGCGATGTTTTGGATACTTTCAAGAAGTTTCTTGCGTTTGTTGAGGATCAAACTGACAAGAAGCTTAGGTCTTTGCGCTCAGACAATGGGGGGGAGTATGTATCAAAAGCATTTATAGATTTTTGTGCTACTAAAGGTATTAAAAGAGAGCTCACGGCTCCTTTTAATCCCTCTCAGAATGGAGTTGCAGAGAGGTTGAACCGGACTATCCAAGAGAAAGTTCGGAGTATGCTGTCACATGCTGCATTACCTCGTGGTTTTTGGGCAGAAGCTGTGCAAACAGCTATTCACTTGATTAATCGCTCACCTAGCAAGGCTTTGGGTGGAAAGGTGCCTGAGGAGGTGTGGTCTGGCAAGCCACCCTCATATGCACATTTAAGAGTGTTTGGTTGTGAGGCCTATGTTCACATCCGGAGTGAACTGCGCACCAAACTAGAACCAAAGTCTCATAAATGCATTTTCCTAGGATATGGTGAGGATGGTGAAATGGGGTATAGATTATGGGATCCCGCATTACGGAAAATCATACGCAGCAATGATGTCATCTTCAATGAGAATTGCATGCACAAACAGCCCACAAAGGTCGAGGAAGTGCGCCGGGTTGTTTTTCATGAAGATGTTACATATGGACAGCCAAGAAGGCCCAATGTTCAGCAGCCTTTACATGCTGAAAATGGTGCTGAAAATCAGCCCCAACAAGTTGCCATTGATGCACCACAAGTAGGAGAACAGGTTGATGCTCCTAGACCGCCCGTTGTTGCGATGCAACCGGCTGAACAGCCTGCTGTTTTTGATGGTTTACAGGCTGAAAATCCACCTGTTATGGATCATTGGGTGCGTAGGTCTACTCGGGTGACAAGGCCCCCCGATAGATATGAACCGTCTTTGGACTATGTCATGCTTACTGATTGTGGTGAGCCGTCTTGCTATAAAGAGGCTATGCAACGTGAAGACAGTAAGAAATGGTTCAAAGCAATGGTTTCGGAAATGCAGTCTTTGGAGAAAAACCATACATGGGACTTGGTTGATTTGCCTAAAGGGCATAAGGCTCTGCCATGTAAATGGGTTTACAAGACCAAGGTCACATTTGATGCTTCTTCTAAGTATAAGGCACGTTTGGTTGCTAAAGGGTACAAGCAAAAGCATGGTGTGGATTTTGATGAAATTTTTTCTCCTGTTGTAAAGCTTGCCACATTACATCTTGTTTTAGGCCTGGTTGCTTCTGAAGATATGGAGTTAAAGCAAATGGATGTCAAAACAACGTTTTTGCATGGCGATTTGCTTGAGATAATCTATATGATGCAGCCAGAAGGGTTTGTGTCAAAGGGGCAAGAGAAGAAAGTATGTAGACTCTTGAAGAGCTTGTATGGTTTGAAACAGTCTCCCCGTGCATGGTATCACAAGTTTGATACATTCATGAGGTCTCAAGGATACAAAAGAAGTAATTCTGATCACTGTTTGTATATAAAAACGGCAAGTGATGGATCTCTTCTATTGCTGATTTTGTATGTTGATGACATGCTTATTGCCGGTAACAATGTCACGGAGTTGGATGTATTACAACAAAGCTTAAAGAATCGCTTTGACATGAAGGATCTTGGTGATGCTAATCATATTTTGGGCATGCGTATCTCTCGAGATAGACCAAACAGGCGTCTGTATCTATCTCAACGAGATTATGTTAATAAGGTGCTACATCGTTTTCATATGGATGGGGGAAAGACACTTGGTACTCCGCTGCCTCCATATGTAAAACTGACTGCACATGATTGCCCAAACACAGATGATATGCGGGTTGAAATGGCCAAGATTCCTTATGCATCAGCCGTTGGCAGTTTGATGTATGCTATGGTTGCTACACGTCCGGACATTGCATTTGCGGTGGGAGTGGTAAGCAGGTACATGAGCAATCCTGGCAAAAAGCATTGGGAAGCAGTGAAGTGTATCTTGAGATACTTGAAAGGCACTAAAGACTTGTGTATTTGTTTTGGGAAGAGTGAGACATCTGTGCATGGCTTTACAGATGCAGATTTTGCTGGACATCCAGATTGCAGGAAGTCTACCTCTGGATATGTGTTTACATTCACAGCATGTGCAGTTTCTTGGATTTCTAGACTGCAAAAATGTGTTGCTTTGTCTACCACTGAGGCTGAGTATGTGGCTGCCACTGAGACATGCAAAGAAGCTTTGTGGCTCATGCGTTTGGTAGAAGAGCTTGGCATTAAGTCACCGGTTCCTGTGCTACACTGTGATAGTCAGAGTGCTATTATGCTTGCAAGGAATCCTGTTTTTCATGCCAAGACAAAGCACATAGAGGTGAAGTATCATTTTATCAGGAGTGTGCTTGATGACAAGAGCATTACACTTGTCAAGGTGCACACAGATGACAACCATGCAGATCTTTTGACCAAGAGTCTTCCAGCAGAGCGGTTTGCATATTGCCGTCAGATGATGGGTGTTGGATGAGTAAGTGCATGATCAGGTGTTGTATCATAGTTAGCTGATTCTTTGATCTCCCAAGGTACATTGCCTTTAGGTGGGAGGTTGTTAGGGAATAAAGGCCTAAGTGCCTTGTACTTACTAACTTATAAGTTAAAAGACTTATAAGTGAGGGGGCCCAAGTGTGAATGGCCCCCTAGTCACTTATTCATATACTCAAATGTGAAGCCCAAAAGAACACTAGCGTGCCTTTTTCCCAAAATCCAACGAGCTCTCTCTCTCTCTCTCACGTTTTCTCTGCGTGAGCATCCTCAGCGCCTCTCTCTCCTTCTCCTTCACTCTCATTGCATAGAACAGCAAGTGGGCTCTCTCTCCTGCTCCCCCACATAGGGGAGAGAGAGAGCAGTGCGTAGCGTGCAGGGCATCACTCTTGGCACTGCACTGTACATAAGAGGGAAAGGAAGTACTCCATTGAAGCTCTCAACTTGTGACAGGCTGAAAATGAGCCCCTCCCCTCTCTAAAATCAGCTCCCCCTCTTCATGCATGAGACAAGTGCATAGAAATGTGCCACTTGGCACATTTATAGGCCATTTCCCGTTTCGGGGTTGCCGCCTAAAAATCTCCCGACCGGTTGCCCAGTTGACTTCACTGCAGAGTAATAAAATGTTCCCCTTGTCATTCCGGAGGTAATGACGTGAACACATTTTCAGGTCCCAAAATAGCAGTTCCCTAAATTTTAGGAGATGCTGCCGTTGTATCTTTCTAGGTCATCCGACCCCCTTTGTACACTGCAGCCACACCCAGAACTGAAATGTAGCCCCTGTAGCAAAGGATTCCTTTGGCTAGTCAATGACCCCACTTTGGCTAACCATAGTCCTTGTCCAACCTTAGTGCTCTCTTGCCCTCAGGCTTGGACTCCCTCTAAACAGTTCCACACTAGCTATGCAATGCAGGGCAGTTAGATTTCCCGAGGGGTGTTTCCAAAAAGTGAAAATGAATAAATAATAAGAAAGAAATCAACAAAAAGGATAGATAGTAGTCACACACTGGTGACAGAAAGAGCCTGAAAACTCCCCAAATCTTGTTATGAAAAGCTTGCATCCCTAAAAGCTCTAAAAGTCAATGTTTTCAATAACTGGCGCTGGAAAGTAACCCATGGGTTCGTATATGCTACGTCAGCACTTGCTATACGGTCCTTCAAACCATGCCCCATTATGCACCGTGATTTCACGCGGCAGAGCTCAGGTGCTAATGTGTGTGACTTTGGCTCTTGTCGGCTCTCTCAGGATCCCTTTCTGGGAGGGTCAGGGGATGCCAGGTCACCAAGTTGTGATAGTTATCGGTTCTCGACTGTTTAGGTTTTTTCATCTTTGTTCTAGTAATTCTGATATTGATGTTTAATCATGCCAACTTATTTCTCTACTTTTTGAGAAGGGATATCCATGCAAAATAATATGAAAAAAATTTGTCCATCTTTGCAACTATAAGTTTATTTTTAACGTTCCTTTTTTTGGAAGATTGAAGACAATCAGTAGTACCTTCAATAAAAGTATAAAAGTGGGAGCTTGAAAGCCCATTTATTTCTCAGCGTATTGACACACTATTTTGTTATTCAGCTCTCTAGTCCTTTTAGTATCTTTGTTCGTACTTGGTGTCACAAACTGCTGACGTGTCAACCACTAAAGACCAAGAGGGTTAGGACTCCCTGAGCCTAATCCTAGCCAATCTGCAGATTTTGGTCGAGGGCCCTAAGCTGTAAGTAGGAGAAGCATAGAAGATTCACCAACTTATAGATCTCCACGGAGTGGCCCATGTCATAAATGGGTTAGGATAAAAAATTATAACCCTTGACATCTTACAAGAACTGGTCGAGGGGCCTAAACCCTTAAAATAAAGCAGAACGCACACACAATTTTTTTTTGCGCGAGAGCTGATAATATGGTATGTTGTATGGAAATTCCGTGAATTGCGTTGAAGACTGATATTCTAGCAGCGTTGAACGGACAACCCTCATGGAGCTAGCTTTTGGACCATATGCTTTTAGACTTTATGCGTTTTATATAACAGCTTTTGGCTGGGCCTAGGGCCTTTAAATATGGGCTCTCTCTGTGGCATGCTACCCACGGGAGATGCAGAGCAGAGCCACAAAGTTGTAACTTGTTGAAGCAATATAAAGAAATATCGTAAGGGGCACTATCGTTTGGGGCCACACTGCCTCTTGGGTTTTTCGAACTTCGAACTTCAAAAGGTATTGTCGTGCTTATTTCTTTGATCCATGCTGAAACTAATGCAGCAAAATCAGCTCTGGGTCCATGACTTTTGCTTCATCAATGAGTTGGGTTCATCTTCTTCGGAATGTCCTTTGGTGGGTCTCCTTAAAGCAACGTCGTAAGCAAGTAGGAAAGAAGTGTCTGACCGTGCTCGACCCAACCTTTTCCTCCTATATAAAGAGTCGTAGGGCGCTAGAGGATGTAGAAGACATTGGTGATTGGAGGCAGCAAAACCCCTTAGCACCAAGCATGACCCAACAGATCTCTGACGTTTTCTCACCATGAGTCGGCCTAGAAGAACCAGCGGTTTCAGCCCAAGACAGCTGGCGTTTCCAGCCTTTGATTGCCACCAGAATTCAGCCCTTAGCCTCGCCATGGTTGCAGACTCTAGCCATCGACGTTGCTAGCCCCTTTTGGCATTCAGCCATAGCCTCGTCGTCGACATAGAACCCATTAGGATTCAGTACCTCGTCGTCGTCGTTATCGTCATCGACACAGAACCCATCAGTACCTTAGTACCCCTCAGTACCCCATAGTACCTCAGTACCCGACAGTACCTATCGATACCTCAACATCCCACAGTATCTCTCAGTACACGCAGTACCCCAATACCCGCAATACCCTTCAGTATCTCAGTAGTACCTAGCATCAATAACATCAGTACCAGTACCCAACATCAATAGCATCAATACCCATTAGCATCAGCATCTCGACATTTAGTCATTGTATCAGCATTGCGCAAGAATAAAGAAAGAGCAAGGAGGCCCTTGAGGTTTTGGGACCCGACATATACCGAGTCATCTCCTCTCTCTATCTCTCTCTCTCTCTTTCGTTCAGTTCAGTTCAGTTTCAAGTGAAGTAAATGTTGGAATTAGGGTTGCAGAGAAACACACACAGCTTGGAGAAGATGAAGGAAGCTCAAAGAACACAATAGAGAGTGTGTTATTTAGTGTGCAATCGAAAGATAGATAGCCCTAGAGTGATGGGCGTATATACAATGCTCGGGGGAAAAAACCTCCTAAAGAGGGAAAAAATGCCCCGGCGGTCCTAGTGTGTTCACACACATCACTACCACATGTATATGGTAACAAATCCCCCCTAGAGTGATGCGGTGAACGAGAGTTGGCACATTAGTAAAGGGAAGTGCCATGCCCTGAGGACATGATCAGTCCACAAAGGAGAGTAAGCCCAAAGCTTTGCGGAAAGCTTCAAGCTTCTCACGAGACAATGCCTTTGTGAAAAGATCTGCAAGGTTGTCCTGTGTTGGCACATAAGCCAAGCTGATCTCTCCTGCTGAGAGCCTCTCCCTGACATAGTGGTAATGCACCTCAATGTGCTTTGTGCGAGTATGAAAAACTGGGTTCCTCGCAACTGCCAATGCGCTCTGACTATCAGTGTAGATAGTGTTGGCAGTGTCTTGTCCAACACCCAATCAGCCATAAGCCGTCTGAGCCATACACACTCAACCGTAGCTGTGAAGACTGCCCTGTACTCAGCCTCACAACTCGAAGTGGCCACAGTAGGTTGCTTCTTGCTCAACCATGATATACATGAACTGCCAAGCATGAAACAAAAACGACTCGTGGACACTCGCGTGTCAAAACAACCAGCCCTATCTGAGTCCGAAAAAGCATGTAAGTCTGGCGGCAATGATCTCCCCTTGGGATAAAACAAGCCAAGATGTAAAGTGCCACTAAGGTAGTGGAAAACCCTCTTGACAGCTTGCCAATGCTTAGACCTTGGGCTATGCATACGCTGCTAACCTGTGAGACTGCAATCTGAATATCTGGCCTCGTGTTGCATACATAAATGAGGCAGCCAACAACAGTTTGGTAAAGAGTGACATCAGCAGGATCGCCAGCATCATGTAGACTCAACTTCAAACTTGTTTCCATGGGAGTGGCAATAGGTTTGCAATTCTCAAGTCCAAACTTACATAGCAATGTCTCTATGTAACTTTTCTGACACAAGGCAATTCCACCATCACACTGCTTAAACTGTATGCCCAAATAATGATGCAACAACCCCAAAATCTTTCATCTTGAAAGTAGCATTCAAATCAGCCTTAAATTCAGCAATATGTCTCTCATTTGGTCCAGTGATCAGCAAGTCATCTACATAAAGAACCACAATGAGAAGTACATCACCCTCACGCTTTACATACAATGTGCTTTCTGTTGGACTGTTACGAAAGCCTCGTTTGACCAAATGAGTGTCAGCTTTCTCATACCAAGCACGAGGAGATTGCTTCAACCCATACAAAGCCTTCTTACATCTGCACACTTTGTCCTCTTGTCCTTTTATGACAAAACCGCGAGGTTGTGTTACATAAACTTCCTCAAATATGTCACCATTCAAGAAAGAAATAACAATGTTTGATTGATGTACATCCCAACTAAAATGAGCTGCCAATGCACATAGAAAACGCACAGTAGTCATACGACAAGTGGGAGCAAAAGTCTCTTCATAATCTATGCCTTTTTACTGTGTATAACCCTTTGCAACAAGTTGAGCCTTATGGCGATTGATCTCACCGTCCGGCTTGCGTTTCAACTTGTAAACCCACTTCGTACCAATGGCCTTTTTGCCAGGAGGCAAATCATATAAAGTCCACGTGTCATTTTCTTTAAGTGCATCGTATTTTGATTGCATGGCAGCTATCCAATTTTTTGAATTCTGTGCTTCATCAAAAGACAGAGGCTCCTCAACATCATGTAAGCTAGACACAGCCACAACGTAACAATCTGATGCATAAGATGCATGGTGAGAGCCTGAACGAGTACGACTAGACAAAGGTGCATCCAATTTACTGTCACACAAAGTGTGCACCAGCCATTTGGCATACCTCTAGCTTGCTCATTTTCAGCCCTTTCCTCATCAAGTACATCATGTACATCTGCATCGGTAATAGGCTAATCTGTAACATTTTCAGAAACCCCCATAGGCTGTACATTTGCCTCATTGGAACTTACATTCGTAGTTCCACCACTGAAAAGAGGCAACAAAGTGTCATAAATGTCCTGTGAGCTTACATTATTGTCTCTAGTATATGACAGCAAGAGCTGAACAGAATCTTCCACAAATACTACATCTCGTGAAACCAGAAAACGTTTTGTTTGCGGATGATACAACTTGTAACCTTTGCTTTCAGCACTATAACCAACAAAAATATATTTGACAGCCTTATTGTAACAGACTTGGCCACTCCAAGTCAAGAATCAACCGCGACAGCACCAAATAACCACTTCAAAACAATTCACAGATCACAATAGATTTGCACTGGCCCGGCGGAGTTCCGTGCCTAGAGATAGTTCCGTGCCTAGGGATATTGGCCCCAAAGACTGGCGCCCCTTTCGGTATTTCTTTTTATATTAATCAATCATCAAAGTACAAAAGAGCGGTTAGGGTTTCACTCTCAGACTCTGCGTCCAAATGCTCTGAGAAGTGAGGCCCTCACCACTAATTTAAAGGTTACAAGGGATGCCCAAGAGCAGAGCCCCAAAAGCTTCAAATCAAAAGCAATTGCTCTCTCTCTCACAGAGAGTCAAAACATGAAAGCAAAAGCATTCTCTCTCTCTTTCTCATTTAAGTAGAGAAAAAGCGAAATTTGCGTCGCTCATCATTTTCCAAAAAATAAAAAATAAAAAAAATCCGTCTCCGCGATTTTCGGAAATTAGGGTTTTTGGCAGAAATTAGGGTTTGCAAGAATTTTAGGGTTTCTGGCAGAAATTAGGGTTTTTGCTGTCCGCCACGTCATCACTTTGTGACACTTATCATCCAATTTTTTGCGCCGTGTTTGTGGCACCAAAGCATATGCCAAACAGCCAAAAACATGCATGTGCTCAATAGAAGGCTTTCTATCATGCCATGCTTCATATGGAGTAATAAACTGCAAAGCTTTCGTAGGACACTTGTTTAGTACATAAGTGGCACACATGATGGCCTCAAGCCAAAAAGAATGTGGCAAAGCTCGACTTTTGACCATACAACGTGCCATTTTTGTAAGTGACCCGTTTTTCCTCTGAGCAACACCATTTTGCCGAGGTGTATAAGGCACTGTACATTGGTGTTCTATTCCACGCCTACCCAGAAATGCATTGAATTCATGAAACATATACTCCCCCCTCGATTCGAACGGAGGGTGCCCATAGTACATTTTCAGCCATAGCCTGAAATTGTTTGAAGCACATAAAAACTTCGTACTTCGCTTTAAGCGCAAATATCCATGCATGCCTGGAGTAATCATCAATCAATGAAAGTCACGAAGTAAAGGTAATTGCCTAAGGACGGAGTTTGCATGGGCCCACAAACATCACTATGCACAAGCTGCAATCTGCATGTGGCCCGAACTGAACCATCCTTCGGAAACTTAGAACTCTGCATCTTACCCAAATTACAGCCTTCACGAACATGTTTGACAGTTGCTTCAAGAGGCGGCAGAGAAGCAACCATATCACATTTCTGTAAACTGGCAAAATTTAGATGACCAAAACGTGCATGCCAAAATTTTGCATCTGAAATAGCCCTTGAATCTGCAACTGCATTTGTAAAATTTTGTCCACACTTTTCATACAAAGTGAGCTTATACAGCCCACGACACAAAAGCCCAGATGCCAAAACTGAGGTCATGAACTGTACATCTGTCATCCACAAATTTGACTACAAGTCCAAGTCTAGCAAGTACAGATACAGACAAAAGCTTCTTCTTGATCCCAGGTACATAAAGTGCATCAACAAGTGTGAAAGAACTGCCATTAGCAGCAGTAAGCACAATCTTTTCAACTCCCTGAACCTGATAAGAGGCATTGTTGGCACAAGTGACTGAATTCCCATGAGGGACAGACTCGAGAGAGGTGAACAATTCACAATGTGAGGTAATGTGCTTTGTAGCACCACTGTCGAAATACCACACATGTGAATCTGCAGCAACTGACAAGCATGTATCATGGACAACAGGATTGTAAGTGCACTCTACGCTAAAAGCCCATTCTGCATCAACATCAGCAGCACAGTCTTCTTTCACAAAAGACTCAACTATGGCTGCATTTGTAGTGGAACAGCATTTGCAGTGGAACCACCCTCTTTCTTCTTAGCCTCTTTTGCCTTCAACTTAGGACACTGCTATTCACTAGATTTATAATAATGGCAACGCATCTTCTTTTTGCCCTTATCACCAAAATTGCCGGACAAATTGCTGCCAGCAGAAGCATTGGGAACAGAAGTTTTGCCACTCGCAGCAGAACCATAAAAAGTGGTTGCATCGCTGGTACCACCCTTTCTTCGAGAAGCAATAAAAGCCTGTTCAACTGCACGCTGTCTAGTCCTGTTTTTTTTGGAAAGTGACCCTTGCAACATCAATGTGCATAATGCTTCAAACTTGACAACTTCTGGATTTCCTTGGGTCATAAGTCTCCAAGTACTAGCAAAAGTCTGGTAAGAATCGGATAAGGCATCGAAAACCGTCTGCACAAGGGAACTGTCTGAAATGACTTCACCTGCAGAAATATGTTGCTCATTGATATCCTTGACACTAGCAAGGACAGTGTCCATATCATCTTCCTCGTGCATAATCTTCGACTCCAGCTCTTTACGCAGCAAAGCAATTTTAGCCTCATTGCGACTTGCATAAAGACCAACCAAAATATTCCAAGCCTGTTTTGCAGATTTTGCTGAACGGATGTGAGGAACAATGGTGCACTTCATAGCCAATGCAATCAATGCATGAGCCTGCGCGTCCTTTACATCCCAACGAGCTTGTTCTGCCGTAGGCAAAACAACTCTAATAGCAGCAATCCTTACAGCAAGACGTGCAACATCCTCAACATCGCCTGCATCCTCAGAACCAGGACGTACATCAATGCCCTGCACAATATTCCAGACGCCCTATGACATAAGAACATGTTGCATCATGTAAGCCCACATAGGGTAATTGTCCCCATCCAACCTGTCCTCAGCAGCAAACATCTTGAACACATCTGTGTTGTAGTCAGCCATGGTAAATGCTTCACCTGATGTGAAAACTGCCTGAAAAGAGGAGAAACGAAGCGGGAACAACATGTGCTATATAGCACAAACTGTAGAAGACTGTAAGGCACCTGTTATGCAAAAAATGGCCCCGATAGAAATTCTGCACAAAATTACGAAATAGCCTGTGCAGACTTGGCTGTAGGGGAAACGGAAGCCGAAATGAGCCCGAATCAAAAATCTGAGCAGACTAAGCTCTACGAGCTATCTAGAAATTTTTGTCGACCTGCGAATGCTTGCCAACCCTCACTGTAATCGAAGAAAGTGAGCAGGCGTGTGCTGGAGCAGATGGCGACTAAGCCCAGGAGGACGCAACCTGCTCTGATACCATTGTTGGAATTAGGGTTGCAGAGAAACACACACAACTTGGAGAAGACGAAGGAAGCTCAAAGCACACAATAGAGAGTGTGTTACTTAGTGTGCAATGGAAAGATAGATAGCCCTAGAGTGATGGGTGCATATACAATGCTCGGGGGAAAAAACCTCCTAAAGAGGGAAAAAAATGCCCTGGCGGTCCTAGTGTGTTCATACACATCAGTACCAGATGTATATGGTAACAGTAAAGTGTCCCTTGTGTTTGTGCGGAGCACTAGATCCGAGCTAAATTCTTAAACACTTCCGCTGCACCTGACAACCATCTCCTCCTCTTGGTGTTCAGTGGTTGACAGGTCTTCAGTTTGTGACATCCCCCCTGCTTGAAAGAAGAGTAATCGTCCGCGATTATAGTTACACCAAAATATCCGAGGGTCAATCTCGAGGATCATTCAATTTTCTCATTCCATATTGAAGCTCTTGATATTCTGACTTAGCAAAATTAGCCATCACACCCAGACCACACCGATCTTTACAGGGGTGTCATGATGCACTAAAGTTACATACCCAAGAAATTCTCACCCAATTAGGAATATTCAATGGTTAACACATCACTTTGCAATGTTACAAGACATAAAAACTACTAAACGCTTCCCAAACCACCGGTCTATGTCGTTCAGAGCATGAACACTCCTCTCAGTAAAGCCCGAGCGGAAGATATATAGACATTATAGAAAGCAACATCAAAAACCAAGCATTCTCAAATTTGCACCAAACAAGTTCAAAACATATCATTTTTATTTCAAACAATTGTTCAAGCAAAATTGTCAAAGAGAGTTCAAAAAAATATCTTACTACAAATCAAATTTAAAATCATTCGGGGTTGGTTTGTGCCAGTCTAACTTTAAGGATGACTGGCTAGTCGTCCTATTGCAAAGTGATGGTGCAGTTTTGAATCTGGATGGTTGCATCGTTCTTGTTGTGCCAAGGCATGCCCAAAAGAACATCACATTTGCCCGACTGCATGATGTGAAAATCTGCTTTGCCATGGTACCCTTGGATGGTGACCGAAAGAGCACCATTAAGGGTACAACCTTTTGAGATTGCCCTGTAGCTAGCTCGGCTTAACGAGTTAATCGTAGTACATCTACTTTAGGAATTCTAGATAAATAAAATTTATGATGGCTCATGGTCAAAGAAGATAAGTACCTTGAAGCCATTCTCTTTCCATAAGATTGGCATAATTTATTGGAACCTTCAAGAGCGATGCCATAACTGTTAGGGACAAGTCTACTGCAGTTTTGGCTTTCTTTACATGTGATTGTTTGTTTTGGAGGCGTATCCCCTTTGGAAGCACAATTGTTGTAAGTGTGTCCTGTCTGGAAACGTTCAAAGCTTCGGCTTTCTTGTAGTAGGGTGTCTCGTTGGCGTCGAATCAAACAAAATCTTGGCGATTGAGTCGAGTTGCCATGAGAATCCCAAGAATTTGTTCGTTGTGGTCAAGGATACTAAGTGTTGGTTGATTGCGCTTCTGTAACAAAAATTCCAATTTTCCTTTCATAAGTTTGCAACCAACCGCAACATGGTCCATGAGTTCTTGCATAGTAGATACCTGTTTAGAGAGAGAATATTTTTGTATGGGTGATAGTAGGCCGATTGTATAGGGCTCGCATTGGTCCTCCAAGGTAATCAGCTTGGCGATTGAGTCGAGTTGTCATGAGAATCCCATGAATTTGTTCGTTGAGGTGAAGGATACTAGTGTTGGTTGATTGCGCTTTTGTAACAAATTCCAATTTTCCTTTCATAAATTTGCAACCAACCGCAATATGATCCATGAGTTCTTGCATAGTAGACACTTGTTTAGGGAGACAATATTCCTGTACAGGTGATGGTAGGCCGATTGTATAGCGCTCGCATTGGTCCTCCAAGGTAATCAGCTTGAAGAAAGACATCGGAAGGTAAACATCAAGGAACCTTTGGTTGTAGTCTTCCATGGTTTCCGTGGCAAGCATTTTTAGGTTATCCCATGGAATTGGTAACCGATTATCCTTAAGAGTCTAATAGAAATTGAGTTCGTTGGTTTATATAAGCTCTAATTAGGAATTGACCGGACACAAATCTGCAAGTACGCTTAGACATTGATGAGATGAATAGGGATGCCTTAGCTGTCCTCTTTTGAAAGCATTTTTAAGTGAATGTTGTTTTTGGTTTAGCGGATATTTTGTTGAGCAACAGTTAAGGCATTTAGTAATTTATTTTTTCTTCTTTATCCCTTGTGTCTTGATTTTGTGTTTTATGTAAGTGTTTTAGCCTCTCTTGTAATTCGTAATTCAGGCTTTGTGACCTTACGAAGGTACATATAACTGTTGAATTTTTTGCTATTCGTGCTTAGGCATTTATCTTGCCAGAAATGCTAATTTTCCTGTCATTGGTCTAGGTAAAACGTCTGAGAGGACATCCCCGAGCAATGTCGAACAAACTGCAGAAGACACAAACAAGCCCTTACAGCTACCTGCTGAGGCTCTCTATTATGCGCTACCGTACATGAATCTGCAGGAATTACTTAGCATGGAGCAAGTTTGCAGAGCTTCACGGGAGTGGGTCAGGGATGGTGTCTTATTATGGCGTAGGCTACACTTAGAAGAGCCTCTCAACTATAGTGTTACGGATGAAGTTCTCTGTTGTCTTTCAAAAAGGTCTAATGGGCAGCTGGAATGCCTTTGCCTAGTTGATTGCGTCGGAATCACTGAAGCAGCAGTGGAAAAGGTGGTTTTAATGAGTCCAAGGCTGACAAAGGTTTGTTCTCACGCTTTCTTCAGTTTAGATGCCTTTTTATGGTTTTGGAGTGTTGTCCTATCTCGTTTGAACCATCACAGTGCTAAAGATACAAGCTAAGCTCTAACCTTGAATCGGTGCAAGTGGTTTACTATTGATAAAATAGGAGCTAATATCAAAGTGGATGTAGTTTTATTTAGTATGCATGTAAATGAGGCTCTCCATTCATTTGTCAAAGCAGGCGTTATATATTAGGACAATGAGGCATGAGGAATGGAGCCTTTTTAATTTTGTTGTAAAATTCAGTTGTTGTGATGTTGGTTTTGTCCCACCCTGTATTAGTATTTTTTGCCCATTTGTGAAGCTGAATACTGCACCACCTGTTTCACACTTTCATGTTATTTTCTGATTCATCTGCAACAGATGTACCCCGAAGCATGCTTCCTGTGTTTTCTTGGACGGCTCGTTGCATGCGCCAATATAAATGAATTGGCAGATGATCATGTGCATGGTCATGTTGGTGCTTTCAATTCGTTCTTTTGACAGCAAAAGATGACGGGTATTGCTGAAAACAGCGGCAACAAGTGCAAAACCTCTTGCCTCAGATGATGGAGAGTAGCAACCTCTGAATGTGGAAACCCCACTGCAGTGAACAGCCTCTGTAACAGGATTGGGACACCCAAGCGAGAAATTAATAGCAACACACATGAACAAAACCTGCAACAATTGAAGAGAGAGAGAGAGAGAGAGAGAGAGAGAGAGAGAGAGAGAGAGAGAGAGAGAGAGAGAGAGAGAGAGAGAGAGAGTTCATTATTGTCCTCAGAGGTCAAATATGGCCTATGGGACCAAGAAAACATGCATGGCTGGACCTCTTACTAGAAGAGTACATGGAGAATCATGAGACTCCAAGGAGGAGAGACGTGTCTCAAGGGTTGCAAGACGCGCCTTGAGCTTTGTGGTTTCGTCCTTGAGCTCTCG
The DNA here is from genome assembly GCF_014529385.1 of Adiantum capillus-veneris. NCBI lineage: Eukaryota > Viridiplantae > Streptophyta > Polypodiopsida > Polypodiales > Pteridaceae > Adiantum > Adiantum capillus-veneris. The sequence goes on along the minus strand of NC_140948.1, from coordinate 25,280,697 downwards.
AATTAGAGAGTGGAGATAGTCCATTGGATCCACCCGCTGGGTGGGCATGAAAAGACGTATCTGCTTGATCGGGGGTGAGAGCCCCTGCGTTGCATCGCAGATTCGCAGGTTGGAGAAGTTCACTCTCGCTCGAGGCTTGCAGTTCTGTAATCACTTCCGGTGGGGGGGAACACAAAGATAACTGCAATTTACACACTTGGCAACACTTTTGGTACTTCAAAACAACTTGAATAACTAAGAGAGAAGACAACACGACCCGGTGGAGTTCCGAGCCAAGACGCGGTGGCCCCTAAGACAGGCACCCCTTTCGGTATTTTTTTATTATAGACTCCCAGCTCTACGTTTAGATGCCTGAAAGAATGGTTTAGGGGCACTTATAAAGCAAAGCCCCAAAAGTAGATGACTTCAGATGCAATCACTACACAGAGAATTCCGGCTTTGACCAAGAGATGGGCATGGACCACCTTCCTAGGGAGAGTGAATCTGGGATGGGCCAAATGAAGGCATTGGGCCGATGCGTCTATGACCTCGACGTAGAAAACCCTAACCCTAAAACCGGTCACAAGTTCTCTCGCACTCCAATCTTTGCCTTCCTCGTGGGAAGGGTCTCCTATATTTAGGGTTAATCTTATTTACTTTGAACGAGTTGAGTTGGGTAGGAATCGAAAACCGAGATGAGCACCGCGTCGAACAACGCCGGGTGGAGCCACTCTGGGATGAGCGTCAAGTTGAGCACCGGCGGGGAAGGCGTGAGGGAATAGCATCGGGTGTGGCTTGGGAACAACGCCAGCTATGGCGTGGGAGAAGGGGGATGGGGGCGAAGCTGTGGGTGCTAAGGGCTCTCTCGTAGGGTTGCCCCTTCCCTAGGGAGGCCGATGACAGAGACGTAAAATATGAGCTCTGTAGGGTTTTCACGCGCGTGCGCGAGAGAGAGAGAGAGAGAGAGAGAGAGAGAGAGAGAGAGAGAGAGAGAGAGAGAGAGAGAGAGAGAGAGAGAGAGAGAGAGAGAGAGAGAGAGAGAGAGAGAGAGAGAGAGAGAGAGAGAGAGAGAGAGAGAGAGAGAGAGAGAGAGAGAGAGAGAGAGAGAGAGAGAGAGGGTGTGGCCTGGGAACAACGCCGGCTATGGCATAAGAGAAGGGGGACGGGGGCGAAGCTGTGGGTGCTAAGGGCTCTCTCGTAGGGTTGCCCCTTCCCTAGGGAGGCTGATGACAGAGACGTAAAATATGAGCTTTGTAGGGTTTTCGCGCGCGCGTGAGAGAGAGAGAGAGAGAGAGAGAGAGAGAGAGAGAGAGAGAGAGAGAGAGAGAGAGAGAGGAGTCGATATGAAGCGGTGGAGTTCTGTTTCCAAATGCATTGGCCCCAAAGACTCGCGCCCCTTTCAGTATTTCTCTCTTTATAGATGATCACAAAGTACAACAACTGGGAAGAGAGTGCTCTTGCATTGGCTATCAAGCTGATCGACCGAGCCACACCCCTTGGGCACATTATAAAGGTTACAAGGGCCCCTAAAATATGGGCACCCAAAAGTTGCTTTTACACTGCTAAAAACTCTTGCACGAATAGCCGCTCAAGCTCTGTTGTACGTTGTCCGTATAAACTGACACAGACTCAAACAATACACACATGAAAGAGCACATGTAACAAGTTCTTTTTAGGAATTCTCATTTCAATGTACATCCTTTCATACAGTCATTTTGCAAAATACTGGCAGCGTGTCAGTATCCCTAAAATCTAATGGAGAAATTAGTGACTTCATTCCATCTAGGTAATCTATGACAAAGGAGTGGCTCTCGTGGAGAACGCATTGCACTAGATTCAACCTACTAATTGGCATGCACTTAAGGAATAGACGGCGCTAAACCAAAAGCCTCAAGGTACATCTCTAGTAACCGAGGAGAATGTCACGTGCACATCTAACCCTATGTGTACGTGGACAAGCTACTTCATGACATGGGTTCAGATCAGTTAGATTAGGAAATGTTCTGGCACTTTTGTGAGTCTGTTCGCAGACCGTGCATGTCCAGGCACATAGAGTAGATGCATATCCTCTGGTTGCACACAACATGATCATCAGATTACAATCAGAACCCATCAGGAGCACTTTTACAGTGCATAGACCTATTTTCCCTATTTTAGCCAATTTTCACTTATTATTTTTAAGTGACTTTTGTTGGGAACTGGTAGGGCAATTTAGCCATGCAAGTATATAAGGAACCCTAGCGCTAGCACTTTTGGGCAAAAAAGGCAGCAGGGACCTGACATCCAACAGTGCACCTTCTCAGCAAGACCCCCCGACAGGAGACATAGCGTTTTCAGCCACAAGAAGAACCAGCGCTTTCAGCTTTGCAAATCAGCCCTAGCATTTTTGCATTGCAGATCAGCCCCGACGACAGCAGGACCAAGCAGAAGCATAACGTTTTTGCAGCAGTCTCTGATCAGCCCTAGCGTTTTGGATCAGCAGAGCCTCATAGCGTTTTGTAGATTCTTCGCAACAAGACCCTCATTAGCATCAGCGTTTCCAGTTTCCAGCAGTCAGATTTCGTAGTAGAACCCACAAACCTCGCAGATCTCACCTTCCCGCAGCAGATCCTCGTCGCACAGTCAGATCCACCGAAGTTTGCAGTAGCCTGGAAAACGCAGATTTCAGCATCTGCGTTTTCAGCGCGTCGTCGTCGCATCGTCGTCATCGACATAGAGTCAGAATTCAGTAGATACAAGATTTGCAGATTTCAGCCATTAGCGTTTTCAGATTTCAGCCCGTCTCGTCCTCATCGTCGTCGACATCGTCGGCAAGTCCATTGCATTGTAGAGATTTGTGCAATCAATAGTAGATCGCTCTCGCCATAGAGAGTGGGGCCTTTGGAGGAGGGTTTGACAACATTCTGGTGTCGTAGTCTTCTCTCTCTATCTCTCAGTCTCAGCACCTTCATTCACAGTGTTTACCACTTTTGTTGTGATCATTTGCACTCTCTCACTAAAGGAATGGAAGGCTCTCCCTTCCGTAAGTAAAAGGAACCTTGAGCACAATTCGGAGCACTCATCTTGAGCAAAGTTCAACATTCACTTCTGCTGCACCTTACATTGGCATTAGAGCTTTGGTAGTGTTCTGTATCACTCAAGGAAAGAACTACAAGAAATTTTTTTGCTTCTTGTGCACGCAACCCAAGTCCACTTGGGCGTGTCGATTCCTAATCGTGTTTCTGAAGAGTGAAATAAAGCCAAGAAAGAAGGGCTTGTCCAGTCTCCCCTTGTGCCTCTTTTCACTCATTGAGAGCGGACCGTGCACTTAGCGGCCGGCCAATCGACGTGAAGTGGGAAAAAGCAACCTTGGTGTGAGCACAAGGCCGCCTAGGGGTGCGCCCGCGGAAAAGAGAAGAGCTCGGGTAAGAGAAGATCCTTCTCTAACAGAGATTGCAAGCTAAAGAAGAACCTCAGGAACCGCAAGAACCTCAAGAACCCAAGAACCAAGACCTTCAAGAACCCAAGAACCAAGACCTTCAAGAACCCAAGAACCAAGACCCACAAGAACCCAAGTTTCTCGTGAACTTAAGAACCCAAGACTTCAGTGGATGGTCATCATTCGAAGCAGAATGGATACTTCTCATGGAGGTGTTGAGCATGGGAGTGGCGAAGAAGAGTTTTCCCCACCAGGAGGTTTTTCCGACCCTCCCTCTTCCCCATTTACGCCAAGGATTGCACTAACTCCTATGGAGGCTTTCGACAAGATGATGACGGACAGGAAGTCAGAACGCGAAGCAAGAAAGGCAGAATTGGCTCGAGAACGCGAAGAAAGAAAAGTAGAACAGGATTGAGAGCACAAAGAAAGAATGGCAGCCATAGAGCGTGTGCGCGAGCAAGCGCGCTTGGCGATCGAAGAAAGAATGACAACCTTAGAGCGTGAGCACGAGCAAGCGCGCTTGGCGGCCGCAGAAAGAATAGCCGAATCGGATTGTGAGCGCGAAGAAAGACGATTAGAGCGTGAAGCGCAGAGAGGCCAACACATGCGAGAGTTGGTCCCACTATTTTCTAATGTGCAGGCGCATATAAAAAAGAATCAGGAGATGAAGACTCTCTCAGTATTTTCTTCTCCAAAGCATTCAGGAATTTTTATCTTCGAAGATTCTTGAAGAAGGTAGACGCATGACTATAGACGAAGTTGAAGCATTGAAGGAGCTACATATGACTTTGCGTCGCTTTCGGCGCGGCCCAAAGAAGCAAGCGTTGCAGACCTTTATGAAGTTCAAGTATTGCATGACCCACGCATCAGAGTGGGTCGGCGAAGAGTCCTTCCCAGGATTCCAGACGTTGTTGGCGATCTCCCTCAACGCCATAGAGTTCGGTACCAATACCTCACTTTGAAAAGAAGGGGATGTCACGTGCACATCTAACCCTATGTGTACGTGGACAAGCTACTTCATGACATGGGTTCGGTTCAGTTAGATTAGGAAATGTTTTGGCACTTTTGTGAGTCTATTCGTAGACCGTGCATGTCCAGGCACTTAGAGTAGATGCATATCCTCTGGTTGCACACAGCATGATCATTAGATTACAATCAGAACCCATCAGGAGCATTTTCGAAGGTGGTAAGAAGGTTCCTAAATTTCTAAAGCATCAAAGACAAGATTTGTTTGACGTAGATTTTTGAAAAAGTCTAGAAGGCATGCAAGGCCATCTAGTAGCTCAGAAGAGGAGAGCTCGTCCTCTTTTGACACTGACCAGATCAACAAGAAAACCAAGGAGTTCAAGGAAGGGAGTCAGGATGTCACGTTTGAGACGTTTTTTACACTAGCAGGACATCCATCGAGCCCTTGAGTTTGTACAACAGTTTGATGTCACCTTCTCTGGAGGACGATCCTTAGAACAATCCAAGATGTGAAAGGTGGCATCTTACTTGAAAGGAACTGTATCGACATGGTGGTCTAATTTGTTTTTACGCAGAGAAGCACCTACGGCGTGATTAAAATTCTTTTTTGTGACGTCAACTTTGATATTAGATGAATATGCAAGAGATGTCATCACGACTTGGCATTACTTGAAAATGATTGAGAAAGATATATAGGATGACTATTGCGAGAGGGTTTGGGTTACTTGTTTTCCAGTGTCTTCGTTTCGGAAGACTATGTTGAAAGACTAGATTGATCGGTTTTACTATGGTTTGCTAAAGAGATTCAAGACTATGCTTTAAACCAAAAGTCTGACTCCATTTAGAGACTTACGGGACATGACTAAGCAAGGATTTGGAATGCATGCCGGCTCATTGACTTATGCGACGGGCATGATAGTATCCACCTCAAAAAGGCAAGAGTCTGCCAGTGAAGAGAATGCATCAAGGGAACCAAATGGTAGCTCATCACAGGATTCTGGAGAATCAGAGGGTTTCGACGAACTAAGGGAACTAGATGCAAGTTCATCAAAGAATTGTAGAGAAAGAAGAATCAGATGATAGTGCGTCTTAGGGTTTCAATGATCGACTCTGACGTCCCAATGGACATGGGAAGCGAAAGACGTTACCCGCAGGTCCCAGGGCACAAGGAAAGAAAGGAAAAAGGGAATCAGCTTGTAGATCAGAACATTCCCCAGACCTAGGATAAGATTTTTGAAGCCGACCAGTACACGAGGGACTTGGACATTGCTTTTGCCAAAGTCCGTGAGGCTTTAGAGAATTCTCAAGAACGACATAAGAAGGTAGCAGATCGACATCGACGAGACTTGAAATTAAAGGAAGACGATTTGATGCTCTTACGTTTTGAGAAGGCACGCCTAAGGAATCGAAAGGGAAAGGAGCTGCTTTTTCCAAAGCTTAGCTTGAGGTATTATGGCCCTTTCCAGACTAAAGAAAAGATAAATGTCGTCTCCTTTCGACTCGAGCTGCCCGATACTTGCAAGATTCACAATGCATTCCGTGTGTCAACATATTATCTTGATTGAATAAGGTCACTGATGTCCCCTTTGGGTTTCAGGGATACTACTGGGCTAACAATATTCTGTTGAATGACTTTATGAATGGAATTCCCGAAATTGAACATGAATGATTTGTACTCTCTCATCTGACTTGTTTGAGTGCAGGAACTGAAAGACGAAATGATTGCATCATTTCGGTCTTATAAATCTCTATAGACATGATCGCAATAAGGATTAGTTAATCTGGCATCAGTGAGGTCCGGGATGGATCTAGATGCAGTTACTAAATACGTTACTGGCAGTCATGGTCTGAGATTTGGAATGAATTTTCCTGTGATTGATTTGTCATGTGATGTCTTGTGATGTCCTGTGATGTGATTGTCGTCTTTGTACAAGTGCCAGATGTGTCGTGTCTAGTGCGTCGGTACTTAGAGTTGGTGTCTACTGAATTGGCTTATAGCCTTTGTCTGTTTTACAAGCGTAACCGAGGGCGATTACAATTCTTTCAAGAGGGGGGTATGTCACAACTTGATGACGTGGCATGACCCTGCGGACAGTAGACCCTGTTGACGTAGACAAAACTGTACAGACAGGCTCACGTGGCAAAGTGCCACGTGGTAGTAGTACAAAATTACGAAATTTGCATTGGCATGACGTGGAAGATAGTACGGATTTCCGCGTTTTGCGCTGACAGTTGCTAACGTGGTAGGCTTTACGGATTTCCGCAAATCACGCTCACTGCTTTGACTTGCAGATTTTAAGCCAGTTGCTTTTGGGGATTATTGCTTTTGAGTTTGAAGCATTTGGGGCTTTGCTCTTGGCATCCCTTGTAATGTTTATAAGGACCCAAGGGGGCTCACACATTAATATAAAAGAAATACCGAAAGGGGTGCCAGTCTATGGGGCCAATCTCTCTTGGCACGGAACTACGCTGGGCCGTGTCAACTCTCTCTCTTTATTGTGAATTGTTTTTAAGTGAATCTCTGTTGTGTCACAATAGAATCTAGACTTGGGGTGTCCAAGTTTGTTACATCCATAGGTGTTAGGTCACACGAGTTTTGTGTTAAAACGCTACAAGTAACTCTAGACAAATAATAATCCATTTTGTGTTTTACCACCCTTTAAAGGTCCTGTTGGCCGATTTCACCAAACTCAGCGAGGTCTACTTCTAGAGTCAAAGGAGGATAGAAAATAGTGTTCGATATGTTTTTTGGGAGTTTGCAGAGTGTCTACCAACAGGGAAGACAAGAAAGAAGAAGTCATAAAGCAAAGAAAGCGAACTAAAAAATAGACGGTGTCTCAATGTCACAAAGTGATGATGTGGCTATCGACTGCAGAAACCCTAAATTCTGCCAGAAACTGCAAACCCTGATTTCTGCCAAAACCCTAATTTTTGGAAACCCTAACCGTTGATTTGAAACCCTAATGAGGCGGGGAATGCTACGTGGCAGAAGGTACAGATTTTCGGATGCAAAAAAGCAGTTGCAAGGGCGACGCAATTGCTTTTTTCTGGCTACGCATTGAGAGAAAGAGAGAGAAATAGAGAACTTGCTTTATTTTTGGCTCTCATTGAGAGAGAGAGAGAAACTGCTTTTGCTTTCAAGCTTTTGGGGCTCTGCTTTTGGGCATCCCTTGTAACCTTTTTATATGCGGTGAGGGCCTCACTTCTCAGAGCATCTGGACGCAGAGTCTGAGAGTGAAACCCTAACCGCTCTTGTACTCTGACATTGATTTTTAATACATAAAGAAATACCGAAAGGGGCGTCAGCGTCAGTCTTTGGGCCAATATCTCTAGGCATGGAACTCCGTCGGCCCAGTGCAAATCTATTGTGATCTATGAATTGTTTTGAAGTGGTTATTTGGCGCTGTCGTGATTGATTCTTGACTTGGGAGTGTCCAAGTCTGTTACAGTGGTATCAGAGCACGGCCGATTTCTCTTCTATGGGAAATCTGATCCCCAATTTTTTTTCCCGCGACACCTATGGCTTCACGCAAGGATCAGTCGACTCCCTTTGCATCTGGAGATGCGGGCAGGGATCACAACGAAGATTCAGACAGAGAGTATGGCCCGCCTCGGCCTACTCAGGCAGAGCAAAGAGAGATGAAGCGTCATCAATTGATCGGTGATGCAACAAAGATGATGCTCAGTTTTGCGAAGGATCCGAAATTGGCAAAATAAATGAGTGAGACTTCTTCTCAAAAAGTGCATGCACAGTGGCAGAAAACCACTACACCACCCCTGAAACCCGCTCTCAAGGAACCTTCTGATCACAAACAGTATTCAGAGAAGGAATTACAAGAGGTGGTTGATGCACGGATTGCTCAGCTTTTTGATGCGCAAAAGCCAAAAAGCACGGCAAAAAGCAGAAGAAAAGCACTGACTTCCCGGGATATTTGGGTCGTCAGTCGACTTTTGACAAGGCAAAGAGACAGAAGAAGCGTGTTCGATTTGAAGGAGTACCCAGTTCTTCTTCTTCTTCTGACAGTTCTTCTAGCTCTTCAGATTCGAGCGAAGAAGACAAAAAAGGTAAAAAGCGAAGCAAGAAACAAAGCTTCGGAAAGGGCAAGAAAAAGGCAAAGAAAGCTAAATCTCGCCCAGAGACTGACAGTCCTACTGAGGGCTCGTCTACAGACAGCTCAGATTTCGATGATGGAAACTTTTATCCGAACAAGAAGAATCTTTACAAAGCCAACCAGTATGAATTTCTCGAAGATAAAAGCAAGAAAGTCCGAGAGTTTAAGGAAGGTGGCCACTCGATAAAGTTTGATACTTTTTCAGGATACTCAGATGCTTCGAAGGCTTTGTCTTTTATACAGCAGTTTGACATCGCTTTCGTGAGAGGACGCTATTCAGAGCACTCCAAGATTCGGAGAGCTACCTCTTACCTTAAGGGGAATGCTCGTACTTGGTGGTCCATGCTTCTTTTAAACAAGACTGCGCCAGTTAAATGGCTGAAATTTAAAAATCTTTTTATTTCTTCTTGGTTGACGCAAGAATATAAACGAGATATACGAGCTGCTTGGAACCATCTTCGGATGACCAAGAAAGATACAATCAATGCTTATTGTGAAAGATTTTGGAGCTCTTTTCTACCCGCCTCTTCATTTAAGAAGATCTCGTTCAGAGAACAGATTGAGCGGTTCACCTTGGGTCTACCTACAGAGATCCGAGATCATTGCTTGGAGCAGAAGTCAGCTTCTATTCAGGAGTTGATGAGTCATGCGAAACGGGGTTTTGCCATTCACTCTGGCAGTCTGACCTACCCCACGAATGAGAACATGACACAACGAGCCGAACAGACTTCTGGGAATGAAAGTAGAAAGAAAAAGAGCAACCCAGACAAAAAGGATGCACGACCAAGCTTACTCCTTAGGAGCGAGCTCGATTCATCAAGGAGGGGAAGTGTTTTGGATGCGGGGAACAGGGACACATCTCCACGAAGTGCCCTAAAAAGGCACAGAAAGAACAAAATGTGTCACGTGACACATTCAACCCTATGTGTCCGTGGACAAGCTACACCATAACAGGGTTTCTGTCAAGTCCAATCAGTCTAGATTAGAAGTGATCTGGCACTTTTGTGAGTCTATTCGTAGACCGTGCATGCCCAGTCACTTAGCGTAGATGCATATCCTCTGGTTGCACATTGCATAAGCATAAGCATTTCCATCAGATTCCATCAGAGTTAGTTTGGGGATTTTTCTTGTGACTTTATCCTATTTTCCCTATTTTTGGCATTTTTCACTTATTAATTTAAGTGACTTCCCAACAAAAGTAGGTAGGGCAAATTGGGTAAGAAAATATAAAAGCAAACCCAAGTTAGCACTCTTGGGCAAATGAGCAAGGAGCACAACAGGCCTCCCAGGCAGCAGGTACTCCCCCTCTCTAGCAAGACCCTCTCCAAGCATCACTTGGCGAGCCCTTCCCATGCAGCCCAGCGTTTTCTGGCGCCATCCTCTCTTCCCACTTGGCGTTTCCACAAGCAGCCCCATCGCCACAGAGCCCAGCCCTTAGCGTTTTTCCATACCTTCAGCAGATACCAATTCCTAGCGTTTGGATCGCCATCAAGGACTGCAGTTTTCAGCATTTGTGAACAGCGTTTTTAGTGCTCTAGCACAGCAGATATTCAGCGATTGCAGCATTGAATTGAGCAGTAAAAACGCAGCCCTAGCACAGCAGATTTCAGCGTTTTTCAGCATAAAGAAAACGCAGCAGATCAGCGTTTTTTCCAGAAGAAAAACAGCGTTTTTCAGCCACAAAAACAGCAGCCAAAACAGCCCCCAATCATCAGGTTTTTCAGCAGTCAGAAGTTTGCAGTTTCCAGCCCTTCAGTCAACGTCGTCTTCACCATCATCATCACCGACTTAGTCCCAAGTGCATCAGTTTCCATGCATCATCATTGTACCACCTTGTGCAATCAATCGTAGACCGCTCTCGCCAACGAGAGTGGGGCCTTCGGAGGAGGGTTTTACGTCTCTGGTGTCGTATCTCTCTTCTCTCTTTCTCTCAGTCTCATACACTTGTACGCACAATATCCACTCACTTGCTCGTGATCATAGCACTCTCCATAAGACGGAAGGCTCTCCCTTCCATAAGAACTAAAAGGAACCTTGAGCAAATATAGATCACTAATCTCGAGGAATTACAACATTCATTCCGCTGCACTTTACAAAATGATAAGGACGACGATAGGCCTAAGAGCTCGAGAGCAGCTGAGGAACATGGACGAAAAGGCAAGATGAAAACAGGACTGGTTCTAGATTGTGTGGGTACCGATCTCGACACCATGGATGAGAGTACAGAACTTTGCCGAGCTTGGGGCAAAGTGAAAGATCAAGAGGCCCTGATTTTCTTTGATGGAGGAGCCAAGGCCAACTTCATTTCTCCAGAATTGGCGGTGCGGCTCGAGATTACTCCCGATCGGATGGGACCACTTGCAGAGGCAGTTCTAGCGGCACTTGGCAGGGATGTAGCCATTACACCTGTCATTGACAAACTTCAGTTGCATTGTCAGGGATATTTGGGGCATGAGGACTTCTTCATAATGCCTTTGGAGGGTTGTGATGTTCTCTTAGGGATTCCCTGGTACCACAAGAACAACGCCGTGGTCGATTATCGGGCGAGAAAAGCGACTTTGACTACAGAAAAGGGCAGAACAATTGTACTTGATATTAAACTGAAGGGCGAGTCTGTCCCTTTGTATCAGCTTCGGCCATTTCAAAATTAATGAAATCCAGTCTGTTTGTTTACTCGATCTTTATGAAAGAATTGAGTGATAAGGATAGGACAAATATGTCTAAACGTGATAAAGAACACCAAGATTTTCTCCACTCTCACGCTGATTGCTTCTCAGAGGGCCTACCAGGAGAGTTACCACCTGCTCGTCCTGAAGATCATACCATTGATCTGATACCTGGAAGCGCATCACCGAACCCGCCACCTTATCGTGTGAGCCGAGCACAGAACGAAGAGATTATGAACCAAGTGAAAGACCTCTTGGAAAAGGGTCTTGTCCAGCCTAGTACTTCATCGTATTGCTCTCCAGTGTTGTTGGTTTTGAAGAAAGACGGATCTTGGAGGATGGAGCTCTCAACAAAATCACCATCGAGAATAGATTTCCAATTCCTAGGATCGATGATATACTCGACAGGTTACAGGGATCCTCGTGCTTTAGCAGGATTGACTTGAAGAGTGGATATCATCAAATCCGAATCGCGCCGGGAGACGTCTACAAGACAGCCTTTCGGACGACTTTTGGGTCATGTGAGTTTTTGGTGATGCCTTTTAGCTTAACCAATGCTCCTGCGACATTTAACCGGATGATGGACAAGAATTTTTGAGAGTATAGGCTATTTGTTGGCACTTTCTTTGACGACATCATTGTTTTCAATAAGAATGAGGCAGAACACAGAGATCATCTGCTTCAAGTCTTTTAGGCATTGTGAGATCACAAGTTAGTGATTAATGCAAAGAAAAGTGAATTTTTCCTACCAGAGATGCACTTTTTTGGGACACATTGTCTCAGCTGGAGTGCAAATGGACCTGGCCAAGATAGAGACTATCCGTGATTGGCCCGATTTGAAGAATGTCCATGAAGTTAGAAGCTTCTTGGGACTGTTTGTACTACAGGCGGTTCATACGAAAGTTTGCAGAGGTTGCTTCCCCTTTGCATATCTTGACACAAAAAGGAGTCCCTTTCTCGTGGGATCCACAGAGGTGACTGCCTTGCAGACATTGAAAGAGAAATTGACTATGGGACCAGTTTTGACTTTGCCAGACTTGCAGAAGTCATTTGAAGTATATTGTGATGCTTGTGGTCGTAGTCTGGGTGCGGTCTTGATGCAAGAAGGCCATGTCATTGCTTACGAGAGCCTATTGTTCTCTAGGCTTGAGATGACAACATAGATATATGAGAAAGAGCTTTTGGCGGTTATCCATGCTCTTACTCAGTGGCGGCATTACCTACTCGGAGCGGATTTTACTGTCTTTACAGACCATCAGAGTTTGCGCTACTTCTTGTCACAGAAGCAGCTTTCGGAAAAGCAGATGCGGTGGGCGAACATCTTGTCACAGTTTCACTTCCAGATTGTCCATGTGCAAGGACAGAAGAATGTGGTGTCAGATGCTTTGTCTCGGAAGCCGTTGGTTCTGGCTATTTCCTCGATACATCATAGGAGCTTCGAGGATATGGTCGATCAGTATGCCACAGACACAGATTTTGCAAATATTTTCACACGGATACGGGATGGGGAGACAGTAGTTGGATACTTCCTTCGGGAAGGCTACTTGATAAGAAAGACTATGTTTTGCGTTACACAGTCGTTGAGGGAAAAGATTATGACTGAATGTCACTGTCCACCTTTTACGGGTCACCGCGGCATTGCTACCACCATGAAGGGGGTAGAGAGATACTTCTTTTGGCCGAGACTCAAAAAGGATGTGAAAGAGTTTGTGCGTAGTTGCTTAGTATGCCAGAAGGTCAAGTTTGACAGGCATAAGGCATAGGGATTGTTACAGCCTTTACCCATACCCACCCGCCCCTGGGAAAGTATTGTGATGGATTTCATTTTTGATCTCCCGAGAACACAGAGTGGTCACGATGGTATCTGGACTGTTATTGACAGATTTAGCAAACAGGCTCATTTCATTTCAGTGAAGAAAACAGTCAAGCCGGATCACTTAGCGAGACTATTTGTGGCCCAGATCTTCAGATTACTTGGCATGCCTGAGACGATTGTTTGAGACGATTGTCTCCGACAGAGACCCCAGATTTACGAGTTTGTTTTGGAAGGCAATTTGGGAGAACATTGGCACGCGGTTGCAGTTCTCGTCGTCGTTCCACCCGCAGACTAATGGGCAATCTGAGATTGCAAATTCAGTGGTTCTAGATTTATTGAAGTCTTATATCTCTGATCAGAAGACTCAAGGGGAAAAGTACTTACCTTTGGTGGAATTTGCCTACAATAACACGATACACTCTTCGACGGGGAAGGCGCCATTTGAGATTGTTGAAGGTGCTGCGAAGGTTCCACACTTCCTAAGCACGAAAGATAAGATCTTTGAAGTGGATGAATATACGCGAGATTTGGGTACGGCTTTTGCCAAGGTTCGCGAGACTTTGCAGAAGTCTCAAGAACGACAAAAAAAGGCAGCGGATCGCCATCGTCGCGACTTGAAATTGAAGGAGGATGATTGGGTGCTCTTACGTTTTGAGAAGGCACGCGTACGAAAGAAAAAGGGAAAGGAGAGGCTTTTTCCAAAGCTTAGTATGCGGTACTATGGACCTTTCCAGATCACTGAAAAGATAAATGATGTCTCCTTCCGATTGAAATTGCCAGATACTTGGAGGATTCACAATGCATTTCATGTGAGTCTCTTGAATCCTTTTGAAGGTGATGTGCTTGATGATGGGGAGCGTGATGAGCAACCCGAAGTGGAAGAAAACGAGGAGATCCTTGTTCTTGAACAGATTTTAGCACATAAGGATACGAAGAATAAAGGTAAAGTCCGAAGGCGGTTGTTGGTTAAGTTCAACAACTATCCTGCATTGGATGCGAAGTGGATGGAGGAGGACCTAGCAGATACTCCTCAGATTGTGAAACTTTACCTTGATGCTTTTGGTTTAGCATAGTCTATTCCAAACGGAACCCAGAATTCAGCTTGGCCGTAGATCTGGTGCAATGGCATGCACAAGAGGGGAGTCGCTCCGCTCCTTTGTCAACAGATGCCTTGATTTAGATACTAGAGTCATTGATGTCTCTTTGAGCTTCAGGGATACTGAAAGCTGACAGTATTTTGCTGTATGACTTTAATGAAATGGAATTCCTGATTATGATACTGATTTGTTCTTGACTTCTCTTAAGTGCAGGAACTGACAGACGAAATGACTGCAGCATTTTGGTCTGATTGATCTCGAATAGACATGGTTGCAATAGGGGTTAGTCAATCGGACATCGATGAGGTCCCGATTGGACCTATATGTGATTGCTAGCTACATTGCCGATAAATCATGCTCTAAGGTTCGAATGAATGTTGAATGTCATGTGATCTTCTGTGATGTCTGGTGATGTGACTGTTGATTTGGTACATGTGCTAGATGTGTGTTCATAGTACGTAGGTACTAACAGTCAGTGTCTGCTAAGACGGTTTATGGCTTTTGTCGGTTTTGCAGGCGTAATCGTGGTCAATTACAATGCTTTCAAGAGGGGGGTATGTCACAAAGTGATGACGTGGCTACCGACAGTAGAAACCCTAAATTTTGCCAAAAACTCTAAAATTCTTGTAAACCCTAATTTTTGGAAACCCTAATCAAGCGGGGAATGCCACGTGGCAGCAGGTACGGATTTTCGGGATTTGCGGAAGCAAAAAAGCAACTGCAAGGGCGACGCAGTTCGCTTTTTTTGGCTATGCATCGAGAGAAAGAGAGAAAAAGAGAACTTGCTTTATTTTTGGCTCTCACTGAGAGAGAGAGAAACTGCTTTTGCTTTCAAGCTTTTGGGGCTCTGCTTTTGGGCATCCCTTGTAACCTTTTGATATGCGGTGAGAGCCTCACTTCTCAGAGCATATGGACGCAGAGTCTGAGAGTGAAACCCTAACTGCTCTTGTACTCTGACATTGATTTTTAATACATAAAGAAATACCGAAAGGGGCGCCAGTCTTTGGGGCCATTATCTCTAGGCACGGAACTCCACCGAGCCAGTGCAAATCTATTGTGATCTGTGAATTGTTTTGAAGTGGTTATTTGGTGCTGTCACGATTGATTCTTGACTTGGAGTGTCCAAGTCTATTACACTCAAAAGATATGGTTTAAGAAATTGATAAAATCTCTTGAAAAATTGTAGTTGCTTGACTTATTATGCTTGAAGAAATGGGCCACTGATGGAGGTAGTTTTAGCGACATCGGGGCGAGATGTTGCCATTACACGTGGCCGGCAAACGTCGGTTGCATTGCTAGGGGTATTTAGGTCACGAGAACTTTTATGTCATGCCTCTAGAGGGGTGTGACATCCTTTTGGGGATCCCTTGGCACCACAATATCGGCGTCGTGGTTGATTATCGAGCAAGAAATGCCACTTTGAAGAATGAGAAATTATCTTTGATGTAAAATCAAAGGGTAAGTCTATCCCACTTGTATTGGCTTCGGCTGTTTCAAAATTAATGAAATCCAGTCTCTTTATTGACTCAATTTACTTAAATGAACTCAATGAAAATAAGAAGTCAAACATGTTAGACTTCGAAAAAGAATGACAAGAATTTTTGTAAGCCCAAGCCGATTGTTTCTCTGAGGGTTTGCCTGGAGAGCTACCTCGTGAGTGACCTAAAGATCATACGATTGATTTGATTCTTTGCAAAACGCTACCGAACTGGCCACCTTACAGAGTAAGCAAAGCCCAGAATGAGGAAATTATGAACCAAGTGAAAGAACTTCTTGAAAAGGTAATTCAACCTAGTACATCACCTTATTGTTCACCAATGCTTCTAGTGTCGAGGAAAGATGGATCTTGGAGAATGTGCATTGACTTTAGTGCTCTCAACAAAATCACCTCTTAGAACAGGTTTCGATACCTAGGATCGATGATATACTTGATAGGCTACAAGATTGTACATAGTTTAGTAGAATCGACTTGAAAAGTGGCTATCATCAGATGAGGATCGCTCTTGGAGATGTATGCAAGACCACGTTCAACACGTCCTTTGGATTGTACGAGTATTTGGTGATGCCTTTTGGTCCCACAAATGCTCTTGCAACATTAATAGGACTGATGGACAGGATTTTTAGAGAGTACGAGTCATGTGTGGGCACCTGTTTCAACGACATCATCGTGCTTTCCAAGAGTGAAGCAGATCATAGACACCATCTCTTACAGGTTTTTCAGGCACTAGGGCAATATAGATTGGTGGTCAACGAGAAAAAGAGCGAGTTTCTTACCAGAAATACACTTTTTGGGACTCATCGTGTCGACAAAGGGTGTAAAGATGGACTCGATCAAGATAGAAGCCATCAGGGATTGGCCAGATCCAAAGAATGTATATGAGGTTCAGAGCTTTTGGGGGTTGTGTTCTTACTACAAGCGGTTTATTCAAAAGTTTACGGAGAGTGGTTCTCCATTGGATAGAAAGGGTTTCCTTTACTTGTGGATTATAGAAAGGATTATGGAAAAGTATTTCTAGTGGGCTAGGCTCAGAAAGAATGAGGATGAGTTTGTACGCACTTGTTTAATGTATCAAAAGGTCAAGTTTGACAGACATAAGGCACCAGGTCTACTACAGCCTTTACCTATACCTAATCGACTTTGGGAGAGTATAGCAATGGACTTAATCTTTGATCTTATAGACTCGAAGTGGGCATGATGGCATTTGGATGGTCATAGACAGATTGAGCAAACATACCCACTTCATTCCAGTAAAGAAGATAGTGAAAGCCGATCATTTGGCCAAGTTGTTTCTCTCACAAATTTTCAGATTACATGGTATGCCTGAATCTGTAGTGTCAGATAGAGATCCCCGATTTAGGAGTTTGTTTTGGAGAGCAATATGGAAAAATATATGCGCATGGCTTAAATTCTCGTCCTCGTTTCATACACAGACAGATGGGCAATCGGAGATATCCAAGTGAGTATTTTTATACTTCTTGAATTGATATATCTTTGATTAGAAGACTCAATGTGAAAAGTTTCTGCCCTTGGTGGAGTACATACCCAAGGGGGAAGGGGCCATTTGAGATTGTCGAGGGTGTCAAAAAATCCACCGATTATGAGTACCAAGGGCAAGATTTTTGAATCAGATTAGTATACATAGCATCTAGACATTGCTTTTGCCAAGGTAAGGGAGGCTTTGGGGAAATCTGAAGCACGGCATAAGAAGGCAGCCGACAAGCATCGGCGTGACTTGCAATTGAAGGAAAATGATTGGGTGCTACTCAAGTCAAAGAAAGCATGTTTACGGAAGCAGAAAAGGGTAAGGAGAGGCTTTTCTCAAAGCTAAGTATGAGATACTATGGACCCTTCTAAATGATGTATTCTTCAGATTGAAGTTACTAGACGCTTATGTTTCACAATGAATTCCATGTGAGTCTATTGATTTTTGCAAAGGTGAAGTGCTAGTGAACAGGGAGCTAGACGAGCAACGAGAAGTCGAAGAAACAGAAGAGATACTCATTGAGAACAGGTCTTAGTCACAAGGAAAGGAAAGTGAAAGGTAAGTTGACACGATGGTATTTGGTCAAGTTCAGAAATTTTCCGGCTCCTGATGCAAAGTGGATAGAGGAGGACTTCACAGATACTCCTCAAATACTAGAGCTTTACCTTGAGGCTTTTGATTAGCACCGACTATTCCAAAATTCACCAATGGATCAATAGGCTGAACTGAAAAGGAAAAGATCAACGCGGTCTTTTCTATGGCTGTTTTTGCAGGCGTAATCGGGGGCGATTATAATTCTTTCAAAAGTTAGGTATGTCACAAACTAATGAAGTGTCCTCTCGGTCAACATCTGCAACAATTTGTAGATTATGGCCGAATGGCCCAAAGGGGGTTAGGGTTTAAGACCTAGCCTAACCAATTGACGAGAACCTGGCCAGGGGCCTAAACCCTTCAAAAATAAAGCAGCCCATCAAATTACGTAGAACCGATGACGTGGCAGCTCCATACAGACTAGCCTGGGATTTGCGAAAATTGTTGTTGATGTGGCAGCATTGTATAGATACCACTCTAGGCGCATGATTTTGGACCAGGGGCTTTTAGAAGTAGCGCTTTTCATGTATACTGCTTTTGGATAGGCCAGGGACCTTTATAAGTGTGCCAGGGCCTTCCTTCTTAGGAGATAAGCTCGGGTGCACTGCGAGGAGAGGACCCTCCGACATTTTACTCTTGCAAAGTAATAATAAAGAAATATTGGAAGGGGCGCCAGTCTTTGGAGCCAGTGCATTCTTGGCTGGGAACTCCGCCATGCCGTGTCCTCTTCTCTCCTCTCTCCCTCTATTCAAGTTTATTCAGTTGTTTGCAGATTTCTCACATGTGCTGCAGTAGATCTTTGACTTGGAGTGTCCCAATCTATCACAAGGCTGATTGCTATTGCTTGAATATTCCTCATAATACCCAAATGGTGCTGATTTTGAGGGCAAGTACAACTCTGTTTACAAAGCCATCCTGAAGGCGAGAATGGATAAACTATAAAACTGAAGAGCCAGGGGAAAAAATCTCTCCTAAAGAGAGTGAAAAGTGCCCTAACAAGCTAAGAGGAGAGAGGATGATAGCAGCCTCTCTCTCTCTCTCTCTCTCTCTCTCTCTCTCTCTCTCATACACACACTGAGAACCCACCCAAAATCTAACTGCAAGATGAAATTTTCTTGGCAATGCAGATAAACCAATAAAGTAGAAGCTGAACATGGGAGAAATGTGCAATGGTGTGTGGCCGATTTGGTGAAGTCGGGGCTGCGGCTAGCTTTATTGCTATGATACCTGGTAATAGGCGGGCTGAGGCGACGGGTGGTGGCTGATGGTAGCAAGTGTCTTAGCGAAGGCGGCTGAGTGGCGACCGTGGCAGCAGCTGAGTGGCAGCACTGGCTGCCAGGGATGTTGCGTTGTGTGCAACCTTCCCAACAGCAGAGAGGAGGGCTGAGGGCGTGGGTGCACAAAGGAGTGGTGCCAGGTGGCCACACACTAACAACGGGCTCACATGCAGTGTTCGCACAAGGGAATGGGAGTCAGTTTGTGCGTACGTGAGGCCGGAAGGGATGAGGCTAAGGCCTAGGGTTAGCATCAGCATTCGAAGCTCAGCAGGCTCAGCTCTAGGGTTAGGTTCAACTCTCAAAGCTCAGCAAGGCTCCTCTCTCTCGCTACACCTCTCAAAGCTCAGCCACGGTTAGCAGCCCCTACTCACTACACCTTCACACGGGAGACGGATTCTGTATACATAGACGGGATCTACCGACGCCTATGCACTGAGGACCCGGGGCGACCTCTGGAGGTGCTAACTGCTATACTGACACAGACATTACATGATGCAGCAGCAGAGGCATACCCACACACCCAGCCTGAGCAGAGACGCCGATCAGGGAGCATGCCTTAGAAGAGCTGGTACGATGAGGAGTGCCGCCAGACTAGAGCCAGACTTCAGAGGGAGGTACTTTTGGGGAACGTCACTCACAGATAGTCACAGATTGACTTCCGATGCTTGGTGCGGCGGAAGAAGAGGGCTTTTTTGGCTCGACTCGAGCAGGATCTATACCAGCTATTCTTGAGTCAGGGCTCGCGTGAGGCGTGGCGGCTCTTTCATGAGTAGTCCCCCCCCCCCCCTCTGCTATTTTCTCCACAGAGACCTGGGGTCAATACGCATCATCTTTGTACACAGTACCTGGACAACCGCCCCTTCCCAACCCCCCCGATCCATGCCCACACACATGTGCTATTTTCACCGTTGAGATGGTGAAGAAAGCTATTGACAGGATGAGGACTGGGAGAGCATATGATCATGATGGTTTAGTCGCTGAGCATTTCATGCATGCCAAAGACCTA
Source organism: Adiantum capillus-veneris (assembly GCF_014529385.1). Taxonomy (NCBI): domain Eukaryota; kingdom Viridiplantae; phylum Streptophyta; class Polypodiopsida; order Polypodiales; family Pteridaceae; genus Adiantum; species Adiantum capillus-veneris. The sequence goes on along the minus strand of NC_140948.1, from coordinate 25,260,785 downwards.
CTAGCAGAGCTTCTAGCAGTTATGTTTAACCGTGCCATGTGTGAGCCTACCGGACACTTGGAGCCTATCTACGATTGTACCTATCTTCAAGTCAGGAGACCCCATGGAGCTTGGGAATTATCGCACTATCATGATTGGACACACATTGACATGGTTGTATGCATCCATTCTTGAGCAACAGCTGAGTACATGGGCAGAGAGGGAAGGAATGTGTGCAGCTGGGTAGGCAGGGTTCAGGAGAGGCTTCTCTACTCTTGACCATATCTTGACACTCAGGGCCATCATCGAGGAGGGCAGATCTCATGGGAGACGGATCTATTGTAGCTTTGTGGACTTCCACAAAGCTTTTGACACAGTACCCAGAGCTAGATTGATGCGCAGATTACAGGAAATGGGAGTACCCACAGAGCTCATTTGGGGGATCATGGCATTGTACAGATCAGTAGTAGGGCATGTACGCACCCCTGAGGGACTTTCTACACCGGTTCACTCCACTATTGGGGTGAAGCAGGGCTGCCCGCTCTCTCCTACTCTTTTCGGTATGTATGTGGATGATGTTTCTGACTACATTGAGAGCGATGGTGATAGAGGTGCCCATCACCTCCGGAGGGTGATAGAAACTCAGCTCGTTGGTTTTGTAGAGTACATTCAAAGCATGAATGACCTCTATATAAACCTGCACCTACTCTTGGTCACTGACGACGTGAGTAGGGATGTCATAGCTGTTGTCCAAGCTAAGCACGATAAAGGTGATAATCTTATTCTTCCTGTTTGGACAAGCAGTGAAGTTGAGATCACATATTGTCAAGTTTGGTTCTTTGCTCTTCGTAGGTTTGTAGTAGTATTCATTTTTCGATTTCATATTTAGCTTACCTGAGGACTTAAGAATGTGTTCCGTTATAGGTTGTTGTGTGAAGTTTGATTTCTAGGATTAAGTTTTTAAGATGTCTTATCCTTTTTTTGCTTAAAGTTGAGTACTTGTTTTAAGCCAAGTAAGTTGCGTCAACTTATTTTACACATACCTTTTCTGAAAACATTTTTAAGTTAATAATGTTTTGTTTTATCTAGTTTTGTTTCGAAGCAATCAAAGTGATTTAGTTAGTTAGTTTGTTTGTTTTTGTTTTTCTTTTCTTTTCGTGTGTCCCTTGCTTTTATAGTTTTATGAGTGCTTTATTCCCTCTTATAATTCGTGAGTTCAGATTATTCTGAACTTATGAAGGTATATATATAGAGGTGCACAGTTGGCAGGGACATGGATTCCACTTTTGTTATATGTTCATGATATAGTGTTGATCTTCGAATCTCCAGAGGGAATGCAACGTCAATTGGATGCTTTGCATAGGTTTGCCCACGAAAGTGGTTTGTCTGTCGGGAAGTTCAAATGTAAATTTCATTGAGACGGTCATTGCGCGCTCGCTGCTGCTGTGCACCCACCCTCACTGCGCCATCGCCATCGCCCCCCCCCCCCCCCCCCCCCCCCCGCCACGTGCTGCCAGCTGCCTCCCTCGCGCTACCCTCAGCCCCTGCTACCCCCCGCTCGCCTTCCCCCTGCCGTCTGCACTCAGCCCCCGCTGCCCTCCCTCCCTTGCGCTGCGGGCGCACTCAGCCCCCGCTGCCCCCCCCCCCCCCCCCCCCCCCCCTTCCTGCCGCCGCACGCCCTCAGCCCCAGCTCTCTCGCCGCTGGCCCGCTTGCCTCGGCCCGTTTTATCCCCCCCCCCCCCCCCCGACTCGGCCCGTTCGCCCGCCAATTTGGGCCATCCGCCTCAGTTACTCCGTGCAAATTCGGCACCTTCGGCATTTGTTTCAACTCCTTGGAGCAGTGTTGACGCGCCCTTTTGCAGCATCCTTCCATCGTCGTCCTCTTCTTACGCCACAACAGTAGACACAGATGGAGGCTCCAGCTTCGCCACAGAGGGACTCGCCAGAAGCCCCCTCACCCGACCCCGCTGAGCCCACCATTCGACTTGCTCTCTCGCCTACAGAGCAAGCGAGCCTTGCCGCCGAGGTAGAGCGATTGCAGGCGACCTCGGTCATCTGCAAGATTCTCGGCACCCGACCTAGCAGAGGAGAGCTGCGAGACCTTCTCCAGGCCCGCCTTCTTGCATAGGTGGGAAAGATTTTGGATGTCGAGATTCTCGGACGAGGGTACTATCAGATCGAGTTTGAGTCCTCCGAGATGGCGTCCAAGGTCATAGCTACGAGTCCATTGGCCATCCGAGACTCACGTGCCCACTTTCGACAGTGGCGACATGGTTTTGACCCAGCTTCGGATGTTCTAGTAGAGGAGGCAGACATCCCCATCTCAGTCTGCTTTCCGGGTTTACGTTACGGAGAGAGTACCTACCACTTCTTTCCAGGATCGGTTCCGCCATTGGGATCGTCCTGGAGACACCTCGCACGGCAGCATCAGTAGCTGCCAAGGCGGCTGGCATTCCCTAGTTCGAGTTTTGGTCAGAGATACCCACACTCTCCCAAAGGTTATCCTTTTACCTCGGGTTAGTAGGGGTTGGTTTCGACAGAGTGTGGAGTACTCGGGCCTCCCGAACCAATGCTTCTTTTGCCGACAGATGGGCCATCTAACGAAGGCCTGTCCATGGAGGAGGCCACGACCTGCACCACAGCCTTAGTCCCAGCCTCTCAGGGCTGGCCCGCAGCCACAGCCAGCGGCACAGCGTACAGATGCAGAGCCACCCTCCGAGCCTGGGGCTCCAGCGGAGGGGGGGTGGCAGCAGGCCCGTGGCCTCCGATGCCAGGGGCCACAGCGTCAGCCTGGCACTCAGAGTGGCCCTCAGGTGCCTACTCAGCAGCAGTGGGTTCCCACGGGGAACCGTTTTGGTCCTCTCGAGCAGGAGGAGATCCCTACGCAAGCCTCCACCTCCGCTTCTCCCTCGACAGCTGCTCCCCCTCCAGAGTTTCCCCCATTTGCCTCATCCTCCCCGCCTTATGCTCCCGTCGCCCCTCTACCTCTGTCGCCCCATCCCGCCTCTCTTCTCCTCCACTCTCCCCAGATCCCTCTCCCCCCCCTCTTGCTCCAGTTCCTCAGTCGGCTCAAGAGACTGGTCTCTCTCCAGCGGCTAGGAGATCTCTTGGCAACGCCTTTGCCACGAGTCGCCTAGCGCGAGAGGGTCAGCCCTTCTTGCGGCCCCCTCTGCAGATTCAGACATCCTCCCTTGCAGCCATCCCTCGTGGTCTGACGAGCATTGACATCAGACGCCGCTGGGACTTCTTCGACTGCGGGTTCATTCGTTTTCTCGGCGATTCCGCAGCAGACCGTGAAGCAGCTTGTTTCAGGGTCCATGTTTTGTTCCTCGCCGCTAGGGGGACAGAGGCCCTGGACTCAGCAGTTGGTTTCTCCTTCCCCCTCTGTGGTAGGGCCGATACAGAGTGGTCCCTTGACTCAGTGGTGGGATGGCTACATACACAGGTCTTAGAGTTCTCTCACCACATGGGAGAACTTGGAGTCACAGATATGTTGCAGACTTTGTGGCCATTGGCCAAGTTTGCGGTGACATCCCCAGACTCAGCAGGATGTAGGCACATTGTGGTGTACTTCTTTGCTGATACGCAGTGTTTGCCTTGCTATGTATACATTCATGAGGACTCGTGGACAGAGGAGGTTGCGTTGCGCACGGCTCGCTCTGCTTGGGCTTGGGCTAGGCACTCACTGCAGTCACGCCTATCTAGAGGACGCTCGGATGCGGATTACTCCCCATCCAAGCTTGCCTCGAAGATAGCCCGTCTTGCTGCTGCAGCAGCATCTGTTCTCTCTCGCTCCCCATGAGGATCGTCTCATGGAACGTGCAGGGACTAGGTGGGCCCTAGTTTCAGCGACAGCGGGGCCGATTGTGTCAGGAGCTTCAGCGTTGCCTTGTGGGAGGAGAGATTGATCTCCTCATGATTCAGGAGCACCATCTGTGTGAGAGCCGCATTCGGCGTTGTGGTCAGATTTTGCATGGACGTTATGATACTTTTTGGTTAGCTGCTTTTGGACCTGGAGGCATCCAGGGAGGGGTATGTATGACTATTGCGGACTCACTGCAGAAGGCCATTGTGGGCAGAGGGATTATTGTGCCAGGCAGGGCTTAGTGGATTACTATGCAGGTTCAGGGTGGCCTAGTGGGCTTCCTGAACATCTATGCGCCCAATGTGGCGAGTGCTCATGCAGAGTTTTGGTCACAGATTGTTGAGTCTTTGCCACAGGCCGATCATTGGTGTATAGAAGGGGATTTCAACATGTTGGGAGGACCCTTCTGACAGGATTGGTGGCAGCCATGCTACTGTGCATGGAGTCGAGTTGGCAGCTTGGGAGATGTTTTGTATGACTTTGAGGGTCTCGGATACATGGCAGCACTCTGGTGAGGCCCCCAGACAGTCTTACCTTTTCTAGATCAGACCGCAGAGTGGGAGGAGTGAATCTATCGCGCATAGATCGCTTCTACACTAGTGACCACTTCAGTGACATGGTGGGTTCCGTGGGCATCTTGGCAGGGACTTCCTTCTCGGACCATGCACCAGTGATCCTCACAGTGGCAGACATGCAGAGGAGTGGGAGCACGATGCTCCGCATCCCAGAGAGGGTCTTGTTGGACTCAGCACTCAGAGAGAGGGTAGAGGCTCTTTGGACAGAGGGCATGGACAGACAGGATTCACCAGCAGATAGAGTGGCCTCGGGCCTAGCTCAGCTTAGCCATTTTTTCTTCAAGAGTCTCTAGCTCGCCGGGCTGCAGCGAGAGAGACGGAGCAGCGTCTCAGACAGGGCACTGCTTCACTACAGAGGCTGCAGGAGCAGCACCCAGACAGTCCTTGGTTGGAGGAGCAGTTACAGCAGGCTCGACAGAAGCTTGCTAGCACAGAGGAGAGGCGTCATGAGTTTGCCTTCCACCGACAGGCATCTCAGTGGACTCTGGTGGGTGACAGAGTGACTGGTGCTTTTTTTGAGACAGTGGGGCCTCGGCACTCGCATGCCAAGGTCAGTAAGTTGAGGAGGCCCGATGGGTCAGTTGCTTGTGAGCCCGAGGATATGCGTGCAATCGCTATTGACTTTTACCGTGAGTTACTGTCGTCAGAGCAGCAAGATGCATGCAGGGAGCAGGTTTGGGCACAGATGCCTTGTCTTGTGACAAAGGAGATGCGCCAGAGGCTAGAGATGCCACTTCAGCTTGAGAAGCTTCACACAGCTCTGAGAGCCCTCCCTCGTGGTAGCTGTCCAGGAGAGGATGGGTTGACTCCTAGCTTCTTCTTGGAGTATTGGGACCTGCTTAGCCCAGATCTTTGTAGTGCTTTTCAGTACATTTTGCACACAGGAGTGATGCCGGACAGCATGAGTGAGGGCCTGATCTACCTCATTCCCAAGGAGGGTGGCTCCTTGGATGAGATTCGACAGTGGCGCCCCATCACCATCCTCAACTTAGCCTACAAAATTCTTGCCAAGGCTCTGAGTTTGAGGATTCAACCACTTTTAGAGAGCCTTATACATGGGACTCAGACAGGTTTTGTCAAGGAACGCAGTATCCTTGACAACATCTTTACTTTTTGGGAGGCTTCTGCTTTGGCACGGCTCCGTGGTGAGGACCTTGTGATTCTTCTTCTCGATTTTGAGAAGGCCTACGACCGAGTTGACTGGGACTTTCTAGAGGGCACTCTTCGCAAGATGGGCTTCTCAGATGCTTGGATCAGAGGGGTGTCAGCTTTGTACAGACAGGCTCACAGTCAGGTGCTTTTGGCAGGGGGGAGAGGTGAGCGCTTCGTGCTCACATGCTCCGTCAGACAGGGTTGTCCTATGGCCCCCTTTCTCTTTCTGTTCTATGTGGAGGCGATGAGCAGATTTTTGGTGTCACAGCAGGTTGGTCTGAGGAGCTTAGCACTCCCTATTCGGGGAGAGGAGCTACTAGACGCTGAGTTTGCCAATGACTCAACCTTGTACTTAGATGGCCAGGATGCCAATCTTCACAGATGTGAGCAGGCTCTGGAGACCTTCTGTAGTGCATCGGACGCACTGATCAACTGGAGAAAGACAGTGGCTTTCTCGGTTGGTAGTGCTCCTATGCCAGATTGGATGCCAGGAGAGGGTTTCAGGTGGATTCCCCCAGGGACTGCAGTTCGATACTTGGGTTGTCAGGTTGGTTTGGACTTGTCTCCTGAGCAGCAGATTGCTCCTCTTCTCCTCTCCATGAGGAGAAAGCTGTGGCATTGGAGCTCAGCACGTCTGTCGCTGGCTGGTAGAGTAGTAGTTGCCAACCAGGTGCTGTTGGCGACTATGTGGTACATCACTTCCTGCTGGATCTTCTCGAGTTCTTGTATCAGCCAGGTAGAGAGGCTGATCAGGAACTTCTTTTGGTCAGGACGTGACACTCAGATGGCCCGAGCCAAGGTGGCTTGGTCGGTCATCACGCTTCCTTGTTCTCAGGGAGGGCTTGGGATCATTGATCCAGCACAGCAGAGCAGAGCCCTTCTAGGGAAGTTCATAGTCAGAGGACTTCTTCCAGGTGAGGAGCCCTGGAAGGAGTTCTTGTTGCAGAGGCTTCGTGCCAGGGTGCCTCAGTCAGGAGGCCCTTGGCAACCTTCGACCAGATGGATCTTTACAGAGATGCGCCGAGTTGGTTTGAGCAGGAGATTGGAGGACCGCTTCGCTGTGAGTTTGCTTCGTTCTTGGGAGCTCTTACGGCGTGGCCTAGAGCAGTGACAGCCGATGTGCACGGAGGAGTGCCTACGGTAGCCCCTCGTCTGGAACCCCATGGTTAGCACTCAAAGAGGCCACTTGGTTGGTAGTTGACCGCATGTTTCTTGGGGTCCCATGGCAGCAGGTCCAGCGCGCTCTCTAGGTGATTGGCTAGAGTTCACAGGTTTGACAGAGGAGGTACAGGGTTACCAGCTGCAGGGCATGAGAGGGGTGCAGAGCATGTGTCAGGACATCTCAGCGTCAGTTCCAACTGAGTGGCTCACGCCTCTCGAGCGAGTAGCACCCCGGTGGATGGGAGCCTTCACACGACTGGAGGTTCTCATTTCAGTCAGGGCCTGCTCAAAGACAGTCCCAGCCCTGTTCTTCGAGCTTCAGGGTGGGGGACGATTACAATGAGTTGCAGTAGAGGCCCCGCAAGTAGCAGAGTGTTGTTTTCAGAGGATCCGAGTTGTGGGCATCTGTGGGAGGACTTGCGTCATAGACCCTGACCTAGCAGCTCTTGAGACTCGTCAGTGGAGGCTTTGGGCTTGGGAGTGCTGTCCACTGGCACGAGTACAGTGGGATCCTTGTGAGTGGCTATGGAGGGACCCCTTCTCTTCTGCAGACCACCCAGGAGTCCCCTTCTTTCAGTACACTGTTCGGCTTGGACGTCATATACTGGCAGCACAGAGAGAGGCCCTCCCAGCTGCAGCGCGTCATTGGCAGGAGGAGGGCCTCACAGTCGAGTTCTTGGCAGCCTTTTGGCAGAGGCTATGGGACTCCAGACAGCCGAGGTGTGTCACTTTGTTTCAGTGGCTGGTTGCACACAGAGCTACAGCAGTAGGGAGCTGGCTTGTGCATAGTGGTCTCTCGGCCGCATGTGCAGCTTGTGACCAGTTGGTGGAGAGTCAGCGTCATTGTCTTTGGGACTGTCCCTCGGCCCAGCAGGTGTGGCTATGAGTTTTTCGGCTGATGCCTACTCTCTCCACGGCTAGACAGTACACTTGGGGGCAGCGGCTTGGTCCACTCTCACGGGCCTGGCACTTCAGTTTGAGCTCTCTTCCACCAGCAGGATGATAGTGATATAGGGGGAGCGACCTACACTCCAGCCTTCTACAGAGCTTACTCCTCAGGAGTGGTGCAGTGAGAGAGAGGAGTGTTGGGAGCTCATCAGTGGCCTTACACTCTGGTTCATCTGGCGGGCCCGCTGTTTCCGCATTTTTGAGGCACGCTCTGTGCCACCAGCAGAGACTGTTCGTGACTTTTGGCTAGAGCTGATCCATGCTCTCAGAGGATAGCTAGAGGGACTACAGGGCAGCTCCGACCGCATGCGGGGACGCCGCGAGGCTTTCCTTTGACTCTGGAGCCCTGGGCCTTTCTTCACCAGTGTCCAGGGTGTGCTCAGATGGCACTACCGACCACCTGTGTGGCTCTTCCCTCCTCCCATCTCTTGATTTAGCCTCATTGTATATATGTTGTTCTTTCATTGGGAGAGTCTCCCCATCATGTTTGTTGTAGTCCTCTCTTGCAGAGGTGGTTGTAGCCCTACGGGCAGTTTTCATTAACTAATAGAAGGATCTTTTTCTCGGAAAAAAAAAGTGGTTTGTCTGTCAACCTTGGTAAAACCAAGGTTATGGTGTTTAATACCACCCCACAATGGATCAGGAAGTCAGCACCTACATTCACATACGGCCAGGAGATTGTGGAGTACACAGATGCTTACACTTACCTTGGAGTGGTTTTTAGCGGACCTGCATTCTCACTCAGAAGAGCAGCAGAGACCAGACTGACTAGAGCCCACGCAGCATTGGGTAGATTAGAGAAGATGTGTTCGCAGGTTCAGTTTCAGGAGCCCCGGACGAAGCTCTGGCTCTTTGACACTTTGGTGGCTTCAGCATTGCTCTATGGAGCTGAGATATGGGGACCTTCATTGGATCACCACGGGAGGCCGGGTCGCACAGATGGATGGGGGAACATGGAGAAACCTCTCGTCTCTATGATCTCGCGGCTCATTAGAGCCAAGGCATCAGTACCACGGGCCATTATCCGAGCAGAGCTAGCGGCCCCCCCACTAGTGGTGGAGGCGCTCACCAGATCAGTCTCCTTCATAAACCGCACATGGGAACTTACTAGAGACAGATATGCTCGCATAGCACTTGAGTCCTCTCGACAGTTAGCCATGCAAGGAGATACAACATGCTGGTATGGGGAGATGGCATCATGGTTTCAGGCGCATGGGTTCAGCATAGACAGGCTGCCACCATTCCAGTACTCATTGGATGCACCATCTCTCACTCTTACACGGTCAGAGATCACCATGCTCATCCGCCAAGACCTGACCCAGCTAGACACCGGGAGGACATGGATACAGCCAGCACAAGAATTGAGCACGAAGATGGCTTTCTACAGAGACCACCTTCTCCAGCTTACAGAGGATGGTTTTGTGACGAGACCCAGATACATGGACACCCACTTGTCTCATGGGATACGATGTGCTATTGGCCAGTTACGCACATCTTCTCACCAGGTGCGGATTGAGACTGGGAGATACAGCGGAGTACCAGCAGAGGCCGGGACATGCCCCTTGTGTGACATGGAGCCTGAGACAGAGTTGCATTATACATGCCGTTGCCCCGACTACTACGAGATACGAGGCCGCTTCCATTGCTTGTTCAGAGAGGGTTTTGGACCACTCTCGAGAGTCATGGGATACGAGGATCAGAGATGCCTGGGTTTGTTCTTGCTCGAGCTGCGCAGACACAGAGATAGCCTGATGAGTGGCGAGGCTAGCCAGTCTCAAAGATGGATCACAGACTTCTTCAGAGCAGACACGGGACAGCTGCAAAAGCCACTCCCACAGCAGAGCTCCCCCTCGTCTCACACCAGAGGCACACTGATCGACCGAGCGACCGAACTGGGGAAATCCAGGCGCCCATGACTGCGAAGGACTACACAGCATCGACGGAGGCTACGTCAGAAGATTCGGAGCACTCTGGCCAAGCATGCACGACGCCCGGTCAGACTACTAACCATGGAGGAGATTGATGAGATGCGCCAACGACCGATGCTAGATCTCTTGTGATTCAGCTATCTCAGCAAGCCGCCCATTTTTGCTTAGTTCACATTGACCAGTCTAGGATCCCATAGTATATATCCTTGTTTTGTACTGTTGTTATTTTGTTACTCTGACTTTGCATCAGATCCACCACCTTGTAACTTTCTGGTCTCATAGGTCACTATGGCCTTTTGAAGACGTTAATATAACATTTCATTTCATTTCTCTCTCTCTCTCTCTCTCTCTCTCTCTCTCTCTCTCTCTCTCTCTCTCTCTCTCTCTCTCTCTCTCTCTCTCTCTAGCTAGATCTGATCACTTTCATCATAGAGAAAGGTGTAAGTTTTTAGCTAGTTCAACTTGAACCACTACCTGAATAATAAGGGGGATCGCCAGAGAAACGTTGTTGAAAATAGAACTCTCTTTTGTATTGATACATTGTGCACGGACTTTGAAAGTGCTGTGTATGATGAAGGTGATAATTTTTCATTTCTTGTTTGGACAAGCAGTAAAGTTACTGTCGCATTTTGTCAGATTTCATAGATTGTGTTTCTATGTCCCAAGTACTTTAATATTTTAGGGATTAAGAGATTCCAATTTTGTCTTACATCTGTGCGGTTTGAATGAATTTAAGATTTGGTTTCTGTAAAATTTCAAGTGAGCTTAGGCATTTCTTTGGCTCATCTGTTCTATTTGATTCATGTTTAAGCTGTCAAGATTTTGTGTCGCTTGATTTTATGTTTCACCCATGCCGTTTGATGTGAATAAATTTTTCTGCATCTTGTTGCAAAATTGTACAATCAATGGTAACGCTGTGTTAATGTTGGCCTTTTTCCTCAGCTCCTAAAGCAAAGTAGTTCTCTTTAGGGGGGTGTACACTGAGGAAATCTCCGCCCGTGTACAGGGGAAAGCCTTAGCTTTTGTTATTCCTACAATTTTTTTTATAGTCTCTCTTCTTGGGATTGTTCCTACGATGATAAAACTTCTCTACTGTGTCTCCCCCGCCCGCCCTCCCGGTTTCTTTCTTGTTCTCTCTCCACCTAGAATGAAAGGTAGTGCCTCCGTCTGTCTCCAGACACGTTGTTGCTTTAGTTTCTCTTATTAATTACTTGCTTATTACCTTTTGGCTGTAAGGTTTGCACTTTCAATCTAGCAAGTTCTAATTTTAGGTATCGTGTGGTTCCTCAGTTGTTTTTGCCAGGTTGCACTGGAATAAGTGCAGATTTTGTTGTGAAGATTGTGAAGGTGCACACAGGCTTATGGGGGGGTATAATGCCTGGTTTGAAGGAGCTGAAATTACGGAACATAAGGGGTGTGACGGACCATCACTTGCAGACTCTGGCCACAATAATGGGCATGCCTGTTGTCTCTAATCTGGTCACAAAGCCGCAATTTTTTCATGAGGATGACTATCCACGGGTGCGTGACCTACAGCAGAGACCCATCGATGTAGAAGTATGCCCAAAGTGCAGAGATGTGGGGATGGTGTATGATTGTACTCGGCTGGAGTGTCAAGCTAAGCAGGAATGCAGGGCGTGTGCGGGTTGCACCGTTCGATGCAATGAGTGCGGTGTATGTTTGCAGGATGACGAGCACAATGAGACTGTTTGCTTTGACGTCATGTGTTTAAACTGCTGGCTCAGACTGCCGAAGTGTGCGGAGTGCCACAGGCCTGCATGTGGGAGACATTTGGACCATTCCTTCGAGGTACATGAGTCGACTCACTTGTGTTTCCAGTGTATACATAGGTCATGTGACCTTGAATATGATCTGTAGACATGTGGACCCTCATCTTCCTCATCTAATTATATCACCTTCCATGGTGATAGCCTATGTGGTTCTGATGGGGATGTCATTTGTATGTATACTTGTAACTATAGTTTCTGGTTTTAGAGCCAGAGAGTGTACTACTATTTTTTTATTCGGGTCCTTTGATCACATTCTTGTGTGCATTCCTCTGTTTGATACAGCTAGTTTAAAGACCTGTTGGACGCAAATATAAAACGTTAGAAGACCTGAAAACCTGCATGTTACACCCGCCCGAGTACGTGAGTCATGCTTGGTTGGGGTTGGCTTTGTCATAGCTCAAATACTTGTCTCTTTTGAAATGAAATGCTATACATATTTTACAAGAGAGTTAACTTGATGCAAAGGATTTTTGGTTGGATAAGCTTCCAATTCCAATAATCTGACAGCGGGGAGCTATGAATCAAAGTGAAGCAATAGTTAAACTATTTACACTAATAGATTTTGGAACAACTTTGGAAAGTTAACTAAAGCATAGACTATTTGAGTGCTATACAGTAGTACAGTGGAGATTTTGGCACAATGTTACTGAAAACTTCATAAGGACGAAAGTTGTGCATTGCCCCTTAAGTGTGCAGACCACCCTACTACATTTGAAAGTGTGATTTTGTCTTGACCATTTGTAGAGAGAAAGATGTAGTAAGCATTACAAGGAGTGCTTAAATTTATGCTCTTCAAGAGTGAGCTTTACAAGAGTTTGCATGTTGCTTCCAAAGGTCTCAAATTTTGTATCTTGCAATACCTAGAATAGACTCGAGCAATGATGACAAGCTAAGAAGTTATGGACTGTGCATGCGAAGCACCCACAGTTTGATGCCTACAACACAATCGAGGTGAATGATTGTAGATACAAGTTTTCAACGAATAGCTATGAAAACCATCTTGCTTGATAGCCCTTGGTACTTGATGACTCACATTTCAGTGTGGCTCTTTGGATGGATAAAGGATCCCTATTCAATTGCGTACACTTGCAAGAACGCACTATTTGATATTGGAGATGATATATCTCAGTTTACTACAGATCACTTTATAGCCATGGAGAGCTTCTCATATAGATCCCCCCCCCCCCCCCCCCCCCCCCCCCCCCCGAACTTTGATATATGAGCTTTGTATTTGGTTACCTGTTTTGTAGCATAGAACATAATGCTGATACCATATTGATGTGTGCAATGAGTTGTGATTATTGTTAAAGCTGGCACTATGATTATTGTTTTGAAGTACCAAATTTGAGACTAGTTAGTTCTTTTAGTTACTTTTTGCATTGTAATTCATGTACAAAATTTGTACAGTTCCATTTTGCTTGCATGCTCAACTAGTGCTAACTAATTAGCTCTTCTAGAGTATATTGCATTGTTGTAATGAACTCTACAAGACCAAGCTTGGTTCTGGTTAAGTATCAAATTTGGTACCAGTTATAGTACCAAAATTGTACTAGTTTGCCCCACTATAGAATAGTCCACTCTAGAGTACCAATTTTGGTGCTAATGACAACCAATTTAGGTGCTCGAGTAGAAAATTTGGTGCTAATGAGTAACAATTTTGTTACTAGCTAGTTATGTACACAAGTTTGTAGTTATGTACACAAGTTTGTAGGTTACTTGGTTATTGCTTGGCTTCTGAGTACCAATTTTGGTTTACTGGTTTTCTTCATTGCATGATAGTGCGCCCTACAGTCCACTTTTGGTGCTATTGAGTACCAATTGTGGTGTTGGTAAGTTATCACATGTTCCTGATACTTATGCTTGCAGCACCTCGTCTGAGAATTATAGTGAAAAAGGCAAGAAGAAGATGTGTTGCCATTAATGAAAGGCTAATGATCACTTGATTAAGCAGTGTCCTAAATTGAATGCAAAAGAGGCCAAGAAGAAAGAGGCAAGTTCTATTACAAGTGCAGCTCTTGTAGAATCTTCTGTGAAAAGACATTGTGATGCTGATGTAGATGCATTGGAAAATTAGTGCATAATGCACTTATGATCCTTTTGTCCATGATGCATGTATGCTAGTTGCTGTAGATTCACATCTGTGGTACTTTGACAATGGTGCTACAAACCACATTACCTCACATCGTGACTTATTTACTTCTCTCGAGGCTCTCCCTCTTGGGAATACGGTCACTCGTGCCAACAATGCCTCTCCTCGTCATGGGAGTTGGAAAGATTGTGTTAACTAATGTGAATGGCAATTCTTTCACACTTATGGATGCACTTTATGTACGTGGGATAAAAAAGAACCTTTTGTATGTATTTGCACTCGATAGACTTGGTCTTGTTGTGAAATTTATAGATGATAGATGTGCAGTTCATAATCTCAGTTTTGGTGATGAAATTGTTGCATATGGCATCTTGTGTTGTGGATTGTATAAGCTCACTTTGCATGATAAGTGTGGGCATAATTTTGCAAATACTATTGTGGATTCAAAGACTGTTTTAATTGCAAAACTTTGGCATGCACATTTTGGGCATCTGAATTTTGCTAGCTTGTTGCGTTTGTAAAAATTTGCATGGTTGCTTCTTTGTCGCCTCTTGAAGCACTTGTGAAGCATGTTTGTGAAGGTTCTATTTTGGGTCAGATGCAGCGTTCGAAGTTTCCAAAAGATGGGTCAGTAAGGGTTATAGGCAAGTTGCAACTTGTGCATAGTGATGTTTGTGGGCCTATGAAAACTTCATCCTTAGGCAATGACCTGTACTTGGTGACTTTCATTGATGCCAAGTGTGCATGGGTATATCCGCTTAAAGCTAAGTCCCAAGTGTTCACGTGTTTCAAGCAATTTTTGGCTATGGCTAAAAATGTCTCTAAATGTACTATGGGCAACCTCCGTTCAGGTCGAGGGGGGAAGTATATGTGTCACGAGTTAATGCATTTCTAGCTAGTCGTGGGATAAAATACCAATGTATAGTGCCATATACACCTCAGAAAAATGGTGTTGTTGAAAGGAAAACAAGTTTCTTATGGAGATAGCACGATGTATGGTCAAGAGTCAACCTTTGCCACATTCGTTTTGTCTTGAGGCCATTATGTGTAATACTTATATCCTTAATATGTATCTTAAAAAAGGTTTGTATTCTATGACTCTTTATAGAGCATGACATGATAAAAAAGCCATCTATTGATCACATGCGTATTTTTGTTTGTTTAGTTTATGCTTTGGTGTCACAAACGCAATACAAAAATTAGATGATAAGGATGTTAAATGCATTTTTGTTGGTTACAGTACTGAAAGCAAAGGTTACAGGTTATACCATCTGCAAACGAAATGTATCTTGGTTTCACAAGATGTGTTTGTAGAAGATTTTATTTAGCCTTTGTTGTCATGTACTAGAGATGATAATGTAAGCTCATAGGACATTTATGATAGTTTGTTGTCTCTTTTTAGTGGAGAAAACTTGGGGGTTTTTGAAAATGCTACGGATCAGCCTATTCCTGATGGAGATGTACATTATGTACTTGATGTGTAAAGGGTTGAGAATCAGAAAGCTAGAGATATACCAAAATGGATGGTGCATACTTTACGTTATATAAATTAGATGCACCTATGTCTAATCGTACTTGTTCAAGTTCTGATGTACGTCCTAGTTCTAAGGATGTAGGCGATGTTGAGGATGTTGCAGGTCTTGCTGCAAGGATTGCAGCTGTTAGAGTTGTTTTGCCTACAGCAGAACAAGCTCATTGGGATGTTAAGGATGCGCAGGCTCATGCACTGATTGCATTGTCTGTGAAGCGCCATTGTTCCTCAGATCCGTTTAGCAAAATATGCAAAATAGGCTTGGAATATTCTAGCAGGTCTTCATGCAAGCCGCAATGAGGTTAAAATTGCTTTGCTGCATAAAGAGCTGGAATCGAAGATTATGCATGAGGAAGATGATATGGACACTTTCCTTGCTAGTGTCAAGGATATCAATGAGCAACTTATTTCTCCAGGTGAAGTTATTTCAGACAGTTCCCTTGTGCAGACTGTTCTTGATGCCTTACCAGATTCTTACCAGACTTCTGCTAGTACTTGGAGACTTATGACCCAAGGAAATCCAAAAGTTATCAAGTTTGATGCATTATGCACATTGCTGTTGCAAGAGTCACTTTCCAGAAAAAACAGGACTAGACAACGTGCAGTTGAACAGGCTTTTATTGCTTCTCAAAGAAAGGGTGGTAACAGCAATGTAGCCACTTCTTATGGTTCTGCTGCGAGTGGCAAAAATTATGTTCCTAACGCTTCTGCTGGCAGTAATTCGTCTGAAAATTCTGGTGATAAGCGCAAAAAGAAGATGCGTTGCCATTATTGTAAAGCTAATGATCACTTGATCAAGTCGTGTCCTAAGTTGAAGGCCAAAGAGGCTAAGAAGAAAGAGGGTGGTTCCACTGCAAATGCTGGTTCCACTACAAATGCAGCCATTGTTGAGTCTTCTGTGAAAGGAGACTGTAATGCTGATGTTGATGCAGAATGGGCTTTTAGCATAGAGTGCACTTACAATCCTGTTGTCCATGATGCATGCTTGTCAGTTGTGCTGCAGATTCACATGTGGTATTTCGATAGTGGTGCTACAAAGCACATTACCTCACATCATGAATTGTTTACCTCTCTCGAGTCTGTCCCTTATGGGAATTCAGTCACTTGTGCCAACAACGCCTCTTATCCAGTTCAGGGAGTTGGAAAGATTGTGCTCACTGCTGCTAATGGCAGTTCCTTCACACTTGTTGATGCACTTTATGTACCTGGGATCAAGAAGAATCTCTTGTCTGTATCCGCACTTGCTAGACTTGGACTTGTAGTCAAATTTGTGGATGATAGATATACAATTCATGATCTCAGTTTTGGTGATGAAATTGTTGCATCTGGGCTTTTGTGCCGTGGGCTGTATAAGCTCACTTTGTATGACAAGTGTCGATAAAATTTTGCAAATGCTGTTGCAGATTCAAGGGCTATTTCAGATGCAAAACTTTGGCATGCACGTTTTGGTCATCTGAATTTTGCCAGTTTGCTTCGTTTGCAGAAATCTGATATGGTTGCTTCTTTGCCGCCTCTTGAAGCACCTGTCAAACATGTTTGTGAAGGTTGTATTTTGGGTAAGATGCACCGTTCTAAGTTTCCAAAGGATGGTTCAATCCAGGCCACATGCAGGTTGCAACTTGTGCATAGTGATGTTTTATGGGCCCATGCAAACCCCGTCCTTGGGCAATTACCTATACTTCGTGACTTTCATTGATGATTACTCCAGGCATGCATGGGTATTTCCGCTTAAAGCGAAGTCTGAAGTCTTTATGTGCTTCAAACAATTTCTGGCTATGGCTGAAAATGTCTCAAAATGTACTATGGGCACCCTCCGTTCAGATCAAGGGGGGGAGTATATGTCTCATGCATTTAATGCATTTCTGACTAGTCGTGGAATAAAACACCAATGTACAGTGCTGAGAGGAAAAACAGGTCACTGACGGAAATGGCATGATGTATGGTCAAAAGTCAAGCTTTGCTGCATTCTTTTTGGCTTGAGGCTATCATGTGTGCCACTTATGTACTTAACAGGTGTCCTACGAAAGCTTTGCAGTCTATTACTCCATATGAATCATGGCATGATAGAAAGCCTTCTATTGAGCACATGCGTGTTTTTGGCTGTTTGGCATATGCTTTGGTGCAAGTGCAACGCAAAAAAATTGGATGATAAGGCTGTCAAATGTATTTTTGTTGGTTATAGGGTTGAAAGCAACGGTTACAGGTTGTATCATCCGCAAACAAAACGTATTCTGGTTTCTCGGGATGTAGTGTTTGTGGAAGATTCTGTTCAGCCCTTGCTGTCATGTACTAGAGACAGTAATGTAAGCTCACACGACATTTATGACACTTTGTTGCCTCTTTTCAGTGGTGAAAATACGAATGTAAGTTCCAATGAGGCAAATGTACAGCCTATGGGGGTTTCTAAAAATGTTCTAGATCAGCCTATTACTGATGCAGATGTACATTATGTACTTGATGAGGAAAGGGCTGAAAATGAGCAGGCTAGAGGTATGCCAAAATGGCTGGTGCACACTTTGCGTGACAGTAAATTGGATGCACCTTTGTCTAGTCGTACTCGTTCAGGCTCTCGGCATGCATCTTATGCATCAGATTGTTATGCTTTGGCTGTGTCTAGCTTACATGATGTTGAGGAGCCTTTGTCTTTTGATGAAGCACAGAATTCAGAAAATTGGATGGCTGCCATGCAATCAGAATATGATGCACTTATAGAGAATGACACATGGACTTTATGTGATTTGCCTCCTGGCAAAAAGGCCATTGGTACAAAGTGGGTTTACAAGTTGAAACGTAAGCCGGATGGTGAGATCGATCTCCATAAGGCTCGACTTGTTGCAAAGGCCTATGCACAGCAAAAAGGCATAGATTATGAAGAGACTTTTGCTCCCACTTGTCGTATGACTACTGTGCGTTTTCTATGTGCATTGGTAGCTCATTTTGGTTGGGATGTACATCAATCAGACATTGTTACTGCTTTCTTCAATGGTGACATATTTTGAGGAAGTTTATGTAACGCAGCCTCGCGGTTTTGTCATAAAAGGACAAAAGGACAAAGTGTGCAGATGTAAGAAGGCTTTGTATGGGTTGAAGCAATCTCCTCGTGCTTGGTATGAGAAAGATGACACTCATTTGGTTAAACGAGGCTTTCGTAACAGTCCAACAGAAAGCACATTGTATGTAAAGCGTGAGGGTGATGTACTTCTCATTGTGGTTCTTTATGTTGATGATTTGTTGATCACTAGACCAAATGAGAGACATATTGTTGAATTTAAGGCTGATTTGAATGCTACTTTCAAGATGAAAGATTTGGGGTTGTTGCATCATTACTTGGGTATACAGTTTAAGCAGTGTAATGGTGGTATTTCCTTGTGTCAAAAAAGTTACATAGAGACATTGCTATGTAAGTTTGGACTTGAGGATTGCAAACCTATTGCCACTCCCATGGAAACAGGTTTGAAGTTGAGTCTACATGATGCTGACAATCCTGCTGATGTCACTCTTTACCAAACTGTTGTTGGCTGCCTCATTTATGTATGCAACACAAGGCCGGATATTCAGTTTGCAGTCTCACTGGTCAGCAGATTTATGCATAGCCCAGGGTCTAAGCATTGGCAGGCTGTCAAGAGGATTTTCCGCTACCTTAGTGGCACTTTACGTCTTGGCTTGTTTTATCCCAAGGGGGGATCATTGCCGCCAGACTTACATGCTTTTTCGGACTCAGATTGGGCTGGTTGTTTTGACACACGAGTGTCCACAAGTGGTTTTTGTTTCATGCTTGGCAGTTCATGTATATCATGGTTGAGCAAGAAGCAACCTTCTGTGGCCACTTCAAGTTGTGAGGCTGAGTACAGGGCAGTCTTCACAGCTACGGTTGAGTGTATATGGCTCAGACGCCTTATGGCTGATTTGGGTGTTGGACAGGACACTGCCAACACTATGTACACTGACGGTTGAGTGTGTATGGCTTAGACGCCTTATGGCTGATTTGGGTGTTGGACAAGACACTGACACTATCTACATTGGCAGTTCCGAGGAACCCAGTTTTTCATGCTCGCACAAAGCACATTGAGGTGCATTACCACTATGTCAGGGAGAGGCTCTCAACATGAGAGATCAGCTTGGCTTATGTGCCAACACAGGACAACCTTGCAGATCTTTTCACAAAGGCATTGTCTCGTGAGAAGCTCGAAGCTTTCTGCAAAGCTTTGGGCTTACTCCCCTTTGTGGATTGATCCTGTCTTCAGGGCATGGCACTTCCCTTTACTCATGTGCCAGCTCTCGTTCACCACATCACTCCAGGGGGGATTTGTTACCATATACATGTGGTAGTGATGTGTGTGAACACACTAGGACCGCCGGGGCATTTTTTCCCTCTTTAGGAGGTTTTTTCCCCCGTGCATTGTATATACGCCCATCACTCTAGGGCTATCTATCTTTCCATTGCACACTAAGTAACACACTCTCTATTGTGTGCCTTGAGCTTCCTTTGTCTTCTCCAAGCTGTGTGTGTTTCTTTGCAACCCTAATTCCAACAGTTTCTAGTTTCTGTTATGTAAAGGAACTTCTGTCTTTTGATGAAACATAGAATTCCAAAAATTGGATGGATACCATGCAATTAGAACATGATGCACTTATAGAAAATGACACATAGACTTTATGTGATATGTCTCTTGGCAAAAAGTCCATTGGTACAAAGTGGGTTTCAAGTTGAGGCATAAGATGGATGGCGAGATTGATTGCTACAAGGCTCTACTTGTTACAAAAGGTCATGCACAACAAAAAGGCATAGATTATGAAGAGACTTTTGCTCCCACTTGTTGTATGACTACTGTTCGTTTTCTGTGTATATCAATCAAATATTTTTATTGTTTTCTTGATTGGTGATATATTTATGAAAGTTTATGTAATGTAGCCTCGTGGTTTTGTTGTAAAAGGACAAAAAGATAAAGTTTGCAAATGTAACAAAGCTTTGTGTGGGTTGAAGCAACCTCCTCGTGCTTGGTATGAGAAAGATGATGCTCGTTTGGTTAAATGAGGCTTTTGTAACAGTCCAACAGAAAGAACTTTGTATGTAAAGCGTGAGGGTGATGTATTTCTCATTGTTGTTCTATATATGGATGATTTGCTTATTATTGGCCCAAATGAGATACATATTGCTGAATTTAAGGTTGATTTGAATGATACTTTCAAAATGAAAGACTTGGGGCTTTTGAATCATTACTTGAGGATACAATTTAAGCAATGTGATGGTGGTATTGCCTTGTGTCAAACATGCTAGATTGAGACATTGCTATGTAAGTTTGGACTTGAGGACTACAAACCTATTCCTACTCCCATGGAAACATGTTTAAAGTTAAGTGTGCATGATGCTGGTGATCTTGCCGAATGTCACTCTTTACCAAACTATCGTTGAATGCCTTATTTATGTATGCAATACGAGGCCCCATATTCGGACACTCTCTCTCTACTTTATAAAAGAAGATTAAGCAGCACACTTTGTATCCTCTCATTATCCATGCATTACTATCACTCTAGCCCATTTTGTACTCATCATTTGCATCTATCTTATCATTAACTTAATCATGTTTTGCTACTTGTATTAGCATCAAATCTCTCTCTCTCTCTCTCTCTCTCTCTCTCTCTCTCTCTCTCTCTCTCTCTCTCTCTCTCTCTCTCTCTCTCTCTCTCTCTCTCGTAATCAGCACACTAACACAACCATGAATGGCACACTCTCGTTTCTGCCATAACCCTATTCCCTCTAAATACCGTCAAATATAAATCCATAAGATATACACGTATATATTTGTATTACCCTACCATATATAATAACTATGTATTTCCACATTTGTATATATTTATATACATATATGCATATATGTAATATATGCATATATGTAGTATACTCTATATGTACATGTGGGTGTGTGGTTTAATCTGCAAGTTTAGTTGTGGATAAAGTGGCTTGGTGCTTCTTTCCTTTTAATAAATTGCATGTGGCTTTAGGGTAAATGACTACTAGATAAATATGAAATAAGACAACATCCTAAAGAAATAATTCCCTCTTGTTTTCTTTAGAGAGCCACTCCTTTTATTGAGGTCATAGCAGAGCATGGAAAGATCATAGGAAAATTCATGCATCCCAAGAATACATAGACAAGAAGGTCTCATAGGGGAAAAAAGCGTCTTCTAATTAGCTCTCTAAAAATGTCCATCATATCATAGATGTCGTTATCCGAGGACATTGCATTGGAAGAATAAAAGCAAGCAAGAGACCTCCGCTCTCTCTCTCTCTCTCTCTCTCTCTCTCTCTCTCTCTCTCTCTCTCTCTCTCTCTCTCTCTCTTATTTTGACATGATATTGTGAGAAAAGATCCTTGAGCATTGATCGTAGTGTGAAAGTAGCACGAAAAAAGTTTCAGAAAGGTCTTATGAGAAGAGTAACAAAAGAATGGAATAGATATATGATAGGAAAGGTCTTTCATGACCTGAGTGAGAGTGTAAATGGGTAAAAGAGCAAAAGGCACAATGGGAGGCAAGTATAAAAAATCAAGTAGCCAAAATGTCAAAGAAGATTTCTCTAGCATACAAACCAGGCAAAGGTATAAGTACAAGATGAGTTTGAACAAGATGATAGTGAAGGAGTACGAGCGGAAGTGCGACGCGAGAGAGAGTGCGAGAAGAAGAGCACGATGATATGGTGAAATCGCTCTACTGTAATGTGTAGAGCATAGTGAGTTCTTATTGGGTTTTAACAAAAGAATATGTGTACATACCTGGCAGCCCGCCCACTTACCTGGGCGACCACATTGGGCTTTATACCCCAACAACCTCCCACTTAAAGTCCAATGTGGTACTTTAAGTGTGAGAGAAGCTACTATAAAGCTAATATACAAGAGATGTAGAGAAGTGATGTATTACCCTACACCTAACTGCTTGCGAAAATGCGCAAAGCTCTCTGAGGGAAGTCCTTTTGTAAGTAGATCAGCAGGATTTTCTGTGGTGCGAACTTTGACAAGCTGAAGTTGCTTATCCTCGAGCATTTCCTTGATGAAATGATACTTCACATCCACATGCTTTGTCTTTGAGTGATAAACTGGATTGCGAGCCAATTGTATAGCACTTTGACTATCACAATATAACACAGGCATCTCTTCTTTGATTCCCAAATCTGTTACTACTCGATTAAGACAAATTGATTCTTTGCATGCCTCTGATGCTGCAACATATTCAGCCTTTGTAGTAGACTGAGTAACACAATCTTGTAATCTAGAACGCCATGATACTGCTCCACCAGCCAATGTAAAGACATACCCTGACGTAGACCTTCGGTTGTCTAAGTCACCTGCATAATCTGAGTCTGTAAAACCCTTTACACTTAGCTCCTGACTCCCATAGCATATACGCATACTCTTTGTAGCTTTCAGGTATCTCAATATTCCTTTCACTGCCTCCCAATGTTTCTTGCCTGGGTCTGACATGTATCGACTTACTACTCCCACTGCAAATGCAATGTCTGGGCGAGTAGCAATCATTGCATACATCAAACTACCCACTGCAGACGCATATGGAATCTTATCCATTTCAGCCTGTTCTTCCTCAGACACAGGACAATCTTGTTTGCTAAGTTTCACATATGGTGGCAATGGAACACTCAATGCCTTTCCCTTCTCCATATTGAAACGTTGCAAAACCTTGTCAATATACTCTGTTTGAGATAACCAAATCAACTTCTTTGATTTGTCTCTCTCAATGCGCATACCAAGTATATGACTTGCCTCACCCATGTCTTTCATGTCAAACGATTTTGCCATCTTTGACTTCAAAGCTGAAATTTCTTCCAAGTGCTTGCCAACAATCAACATGTCATCCACAAACAAAATAAGGATCAGCCAACTACCATCCTTAGCCTTCTTTGTATATAGACAGTGATCGAACTCACTACGTTTGTAGCCTTGAGAAAGCATAAACTTGTGGAATTTATGGTACCATGCCCTTGGTGATTGTTTTAAGCCATAAAGACTCTTTAACAACTGGCATACCCAATCTTCCTTACCTTTCTCAACAAACCCTTCTGGCTGCTGCATGTAAATTTCCACATCTAAATCACCATGCAAGAACGTTGTCTTGACATCCATTTGGGGCAACACCAAATCCAATATGGCAACCAATGCAAGAAAGCATCTCAATGTAGTCATCTTGACCACCGGAGAGAAGACTTCATCAAAGTCAATGCCTTGTTCTTGCTTAAAGCCCTTGGCAACAAGCCTTGCTTTGTACTTTGGCTGACTATCATGAGCGGTGATCTTATACCTGTAAACCCATTTACAAGGTAGAGCCTTTTTGCCCTGTGGTAATTTAGCTAGCTTCCATGTCTTGTTTTTATGCAGAGCTGTCATCTCTGACTGCATGGCCAATTGCCAATTCCCGGAGTCCTTCATTTGCACTGCTTCCTTGTAACATGAAGGCTCATTGCAATCAGTCAACATGACATAGTTCATAGATGGAACAAACCTATCAGGAGGTCGCGTGACACGTCCAGATCTACGCACAATATGTGGCTCAGGGTCAGCCACAACCTGTGGTTCCACTCTATCCTGTCCTTGCTCCTCTTGAGCCCTGACATTTTGTCTTGCACGTGCAGGTCCATCTTCTTGGAAGACAACTCTTCTAATCTCCTCAACCCTCTCTGGTTTAGAATGATATTTGGATTCATTAAAGTGAACATCATTGCTGCGGACAACCTTTCTGGATTCGGGATCCCAAAGTCTGTACCCCATCTCACCAGAATTACCATAGCCTAGAAAGATGCACTTTCTACTCTTTGGCTCAAGTTTGTTCCTAAATTCCTTTGGAACGTGAGTATATGCCTCACAGCCAAAGACTCTGAGATGCTTGTATGAGGGCATTTTGCCTGACCATACCATCTCTGGCACTGAATCCTTCTGCAAAACCTTGCTAGGAGATCTATTTACAAGATGAACAACTGTTGATACAGCTTCAGCCCAAAACCCATTTGGCAGCTGTGCATTAGACAACATACTTCTGACCTTCTCTTGTATGGTCCTATTCATCCTCTCAGCAACACCATTTTGAGGAGGATTGTAAGGAGCAGTAAGTTCACATTTTATACCTTTTGACTCACAAAAGTCCTGAAAGGCCTTTGAAACATACTCTCCACCATTGTCAGTGCGTAAGCATTTAAGCTTCTTGCCACTCTGATTCTCCACAAGTGTCACAAACGTTTTGAAAACACTAAACGCTTCATCCTTGTGCTTGAGAAAGTAAACCCATACTTTCCTCGAGTAATCATCTATAAATGTCATAAAGTAAGAAGCTCCCCCTAGAGATAGGTTAGGCATAGGTCCACACAAATCACTATGAACAAGTGCCAACTGTGTATCTCTTCTACTGCTTCTATGCTTATGTGGCTTCTGTGTTTGCTTACCATACATACAATGTTCACAGAATTCAAAATCATTAAATGAAAAGCCAGGCAAATAAC
This sequence comes from Adiantum capillus-veneris, assembly GCF_014529385.1. Taxonomy (NCBI): domain Eukaryota; kingdom Viridiplantae; phylum Streptophyta; class Polypodiopsida; order Polypodiales; family Pteridaceae; genus Adiantum; species Adiantum capillus-veneris. The sequence continues at coordinate 25,236,266 of NC_140948.1, read as the reverse complement.
CAGAACGAGACAAGATTTCCATTCCCTTCTTTGACATATGTCCTAACCGGCTATACCACAAAGAAACGTTCGGCTGCTCGGTTACATTGATTACATTTTTAGAGACATTTGATACATAAATCATGTAAAGTCCTCCAGACTTTACTCCATGTGCTACTGTCATAGAACCCTTGGATATCTTCCACATGTTCTGTCCAAAAGTGGTGACGTAGCCAGCATCATCAAGTAAACCTGTGCTGATCAAGCTCTTTGTAATTGCGGGAACATGTCTCACATTCTTCAGCGTGAAAGAAGAGCCATTCTGAAACTTCAATTGAACATCTCCAACACCTAAGATCTCACATGTCTGCCCATTGCCTAGCCGAACATGATCTTTAGTGGTCACATAAGAGGTAAACCACTCCTTGTTTGGAGACACATGAAGTGATGCCCCTGAGTCTATAATCCAGTCACTCAGTGCATTTCCATCAGATGCTGTAAGAAGAGCGGAGTCCATTGTATTCTTCAAGAAGTAGATGTCTCCTGACACTAGACTGTCATCCTCTGCAACAGTGTTTGTCACATTTATTTCTTGAATCTTCACTGAGGACTTGTTCTTCTCACCATGGTCTTCAGCTTTCTCTTTGCCTTTTTTTGCTTTCCATTCTCTGCAGTCTCTTTTCATGTGACCCTTCTTGCCACAATGGTAGCATTCTATGTCACTCTTGCCTTTAGCACTGCGGGACTTGCTACGAGACTGATTCCTCTTTCCACCTTTGTACTTTTCTTTGGTCCTTCCCCTGACAACTAAGGTTGCTCCTTTGCCTTTGTCCATTGTCTTTCTATTGGTTTCTTCAGTAAGCAGACTTCCTTCTACACCTGCTATGTTCAAACCATCCGGAGGTGCAGAATTACTCAAAGCTGTGCGAAAAGTGTCCCAACTTTCCAGCAATGTGATCAACAGGAACATAGCTCTAACAGGTTCATCAAACTTGACACCTTGAGCTGACAACTGACTGTAGATTGTGTCGAATTCATTCAGATGATTGGACATAGGTGTCCCTTCTTTCATCTTCAAGTCAACAAGCTTCTTAAGCCAGTATACCTGTGAAGCTGCACTCTGCTTCTCATAAAGATCACTCAGCTTTAACCATACTTGATAAGCCGACATCTCGTCTGCTACATTGAAGTAAACGCTTTCTGCCAAAGTCAGCATAATGGTAGAAAGTGCCAATTCATCCATTTCGCTCCATTCATCTTCGTCCATATCTTCTGGTTTTATCCCCTTGAGCTTTATAGGTTTTATTTGCTTCTTTTGTACCAACACGTGCCAAATCTGCTTCTTCCACAATGGGAAATTGGTTCCATCCAGCTTCTTGATATTATAAAGAGCAGTGTCCTATGATCCAGCCATAGTTACGCTTCACAGTAGTTTACTTTCCTGGGAAAAATTCGGCAGAGTTTCCCCTGTAAACTGACCTCTGAACCAATATCAACCTGTCAAATGAACCAAGAAAGCTTCAGATTCTGCAAAAATTTTGGCAGAGTCTCCTTTGTAAAATGGCTCTGGTGTACTAAAAACAGACCAAAAAACAGCTCAAAAAACCACTGTCTCTCTAACACTGTAAGCTGTGGGTAAACCTGTCCTACACCTGTACTATCTCTGAGTGTCCTGTCACTGTCCTGTAAGCATAGACTGCGACAATGCCTCAACGGCAGTAAAGCAAAGATGCAATCCCAACTGTCTAACTCACAGTCAATACATCCTAGCTGCCTATCTAAGGGTGCTCGAGGGATCGCTCCAAGACCTGTATCACCGAAAGGATCTCAACATTTGAGAATCCCCCAGCTCAATAAAACCTCACTCGACCCTCAACAAAGGTTGCAGTAAATCTGACAGTACATAGACTTCCCACAAAGTCATACATCCACAAATTTCCCACTATATGCTGTAACCGCTGCGGCGGTTGTTTGCTGCGTGACTCACAGCCAGCAAACCCTCAACAGACATACATCATCTGTGACAATACATCCCATGTGGAAGTACTTGCAATGTCAGGATGAAATCTGGAATATCAAGCAGCAAACACAAGCTACCTGATGAACTAGTGGATGTCGCCTACAGTCTGTGTGTAGATGCGCCCGTGTAACCATATAGATTTGAGTCCGAGTTTAGAGAAGTGGCAAAAATATCATTTTGCGGGCCCAAAAGTGTACTCTCCATGCTACAATGTCAAGGTTGCCATTGTCACTTCCCCTACGCTTCAGTACGAGTTGAAGAGCATGCAAATGCTAAAGTTGTGTGGTGCAACTGCCCATGTAGTTAGATTGAGAGACTGTGTGTGGGTGGAGGACTCACTACTTAATGAGTAATACCCCCTTTTTTATGTAGAAAGAATAAGGTTAGTGGTCAGTGAAGTCAGTGGGTGGCCGGACACTAAACGTCTAGCCTAGGGCAATGCACATGATGCCTTTAAAGACGTCAAAAGATTCATTGATTTCATTAAAAAATGTGATGCAAAATACAATTGGCAGTCATTGGGGCTACATCTTGCATGCATTGCCATGGTTGCATTTACTCCATTTTCTTTGCACTTGGAAAATCTATGAAACAGTAGCAACATCATCAATATAGTCACTTGGAGCGCTCTTGGCCCCTTTCCCATTACTAGCCTCAGCCCCAACCCCCTTTGGATTGGATGTACCATCTCCTTCCTTGGCTTTCTCTACCCCTTCCCCATTATTGGCTTCAGTGCCCCCCCCCCCCCCCCCCCCCCCCCCCTTGCAATGGCTGCACCACCTCCTTCTATGGCTTCCTTTGCCCCTTCCCCATTATTAGCCTTAGTCCTAAACCCCTTCACACTGGTCGCACCACATACTTGGCTTCCTCTGTCCCTTCCCCAATTTTGGCCTTAGGTTTACCCCCCTTTGCATTGGGTGCACCACATCCTTCCTTGGCTTCCTCTACCCCTTCCCCATTAGTGGCCTCATCCCCTTCCTTCATCTTTGTGTCCTTAGCCGCTTCCCCTTTCTTTGCATCCTCTACCCCTTCTACCCTTTTGGCCTCTGCCCCTTCCCTGTCATTAACATTTTCATCCTCCATCCCTTCCCCATTTACAACCTTCACATCAAACACATTAACTATGTCCCTCGCTTCACTACCAAATATGTTAGGGGTCTCGCCAAAGGGGCGGAGAGTGTTGCAACCCTCACACACACAAGTCCTTCCCCTTATTCATGAATCACCAAACAAGTCATGCAGGACACCCTTTACCTTCCTAGCAATTTTTTTAGCATTAAACACACATCTCACATCAGGCTTTGGAGTGTTGGTCCCATCCTTTTCCTTCTCTGACACTTTACCACTTGCATCAATAGCACCCTCCTCATCCACAAGTCAGCAAGCGACAAAACACATTTTACAAATAGAGTGACAATCAACATAGAGAAAGTTCTAGCATGCAAAGCACTAACATACTTTAACGCTCCACAACCTATATTCCATTTGACACAAGAATTTTCCACCTCGGGAATTAGCATGTGAAAACCGGATTTGGCCCAAAACTTTTGATTTTATAACACATCACTAAAGCAAAGGGGGTGAACATGACTGTCCCAACAACATGGACACATTCTAGAAGCTTGGCACATGCAATGTAGGACCCAAACACATGGATCATCTTATCCGAATCCACAATGTAGGGCCTCTAGAAGAACACAAACCTCTCAACTTCTCAATCACTTGCTCCATAAAATTGGTATGGCCTTGAGCTTCCTTCCATGTTTCCTCCAACAAAAGCACTACCAAAAGCAAAGTACTAACAAAAGAGTACCAAAAAACATAGTGCCAAGAACATCAGCAACATCAAAAACAAAGTATCGAAAGAAGGGTTTTAAAAGGAGAGCACCAAGAGTATAGGTCCAAAAGCAGATTAACAACAGCATCAATAGTACCAAATACAACCAAATCACCAAGATCTACCAAATACAACCAAATCACCAAGATCTACCAAGAACAATCAAACAACCAAAACACCTATCACTAGAATCTACCAACTACCAAAATCCACTAACTACCCGAAACTACCAAGCACCAAAACCCCTAAGCCACCGAAGACTACCTACAACCAAGAACCACCAAATAGCCCAAATGTACCAAAAGGTGTCACTTACTACCAAAAGCAGATTAAGCACCACCAAAAACTACCAAACCGAATCAAAATGAAAATTTTCCAAAGACTACCAATCACCAAGATTTAACTACCAATAGAATCAATGAACCACCAAAAGTACCAACCCCCGAATATGTCCAACCCCAAGAAACTCTTAGACTACAAGCCACATGACCTACCAACCACCAATTTCACCAATCCATCAAAATCTCCTACTCACCAAGAAATCCTAGCCACAAAAAAGCATTGACATGAAACCACCAAAACGTAAGTGTAACCAATGTTAGATATGTTCCAAAAGGTAACAGAATAGTACATCAAACAAACCATTAAAACTACAAAAAGTAGCCTAGCTAGCAAAGAATAGAACTACCAAAATCAAAAAGTACCAGAACCACCAAAGCCACCAAAAGCTCAAGCACTATACAAAAACCTACCAAAAATAGTAAATTGACAAAGCACAAAACTAACAACCACCAAAAATAAAAAATACCAAAACCTCTAAAACCAAAAAAATCAAAAAACTTTACCAAAATATGCTAAAACAATAAATCCCACAACCTACTAAAACTTCCAAAAATATCAAAACCAACAAAACAACAAAATCAAAAAGTATTAAAACCACCAAGACCTCAAACATTGTCCAAAAGCTGCCAAAATAGTAAACTTATAAACCACAAAGCTAGCAAAAAAGCACCAGCACCAAGAAAAAATAATACCGAAAAAAACTACATCAAAATATGTTAAAACAGTAAAAGCAAAAAAATACTAAAACTACCAAAAACAACAGAACCAATAAAACATCAAAATCAAAACTACCAAAACCACCAAGAGCTTGCAAGGAGTTTTCTGCTTCAATTGGGATAGTTGTTGCTCAAACACTTCAATGTGATTGTTCACTTGCTTTTGCTACAACATTCGAACCCTTGTATCTTAGTAGCTTATCATTCTTGAGCTTGAGAGAAGCCTGCAGCTCTTTCATCCTATCTAAAATACTTCAACTCTTCACAGGCACTCTCTCAACAATACTCTCTAAATCTACAACACAATTTGTTATTTGAACTCTATGTAGATGTTGCTACCACTATGCATCTAGCGAGGAATCTTACGAGATGATGGCATGCTTCCTTTTGGATGCACCATCGGCCCACTGTCAGGTTTCAACCTTGTGCTCCATCCCTCCTGGCCGGCTTCCACACATATTCAATACGCTCTCTCCGAACCTCGGCCACACCACCTTATGATGCGGTCTTTTGGTCGCTACATGGCATTTCTTGAAGGCATAGTGGTGCGTAAACTTTGCGGTGATTTCCCCACAAGATAGCGGGTTTGGTACACCTTGTGAAAAAGCAGCTCGCAATCTTCAACCAATTGTGGCTACACATGGTTCAAGTATATCTTGGATCCCTTCTTGTGCAACTATTTAAACACTATACCCCTTCCATACTAAGGTCGTACTCCTCATGGAGATTCTCATATGTATTAAAAAAAAATATTAAATTGAGGGTATTCCTCCATTTGTCCTTTTTTGTAATGTGAAATAGGAAAAAGAAGTTAGACAACTTACTTTATGTTTTTTTATGATAGAAAAACATATGGACGATCTCAAACTTAATGTGGACACTACACATCTGCTTAGTGTCAAAGTTCATTATTGGATAGTATCAAATTTGGTGCTTTACAATACTAAATTTGGTGTTGCACAACATTTTAGGCTTTAACAGCTACTATGTATTCATGTTCTAATAGAAAATGGGGCATGAACCCATGCGTGAGAGTTGTTGATACATTGAAAGTTCGCAAAGCTCTCATGATAGAGCACTTGCATGCAATGCAAAATAAAGATACGTGACATACTTTGCATGTACAAAATGCAAATGAAAGAAAACATTCCATCGATACACAAAGGAAAAGGCACAAACAATTTATGATTCAATGACGCCCACAAACATTGGCCTTGTTTTGTGGTAGACCTATGTTCATCCTCAACAAAAGGCCTTTCTGAATGATTGACAACCTTGGGGCTCTTGTTTCCTCTCATCTTGGGGATCTTCTTTCCTCCTCTGGATTACCCTCTCTTTATTGATGTTGCGAGGATATTTTTTCTCCATGCAGGGGGGTTTTGAAGTTGTGCCCTTCATCTTGCTCGTCATTTCAGAGCTAGTCTTGGCGGAAACTGTTTTCATGGGAGTCCTCATATCAATAGTCCTCACATAGAAAGTGGCACAAGAAGAAGAGAGAGCAATAGCACAGTAAAATGCAACTATGGAGCAAGAAAATGGTAATACCTCTTCTCACATGCGCAAACCTGCAGCCCTGCCCACAACTATGTGGAGTCTACTATATTTCAAAATCTCTCCATTCCCAATCATGAAGCCACCCCACCTATGTCTTCTTTCACACAAGTGGGAGTGACCTATTTCAAAATGAAGTCATCAAGAGCTTTATTTCTATTAAAATGTTTATTCAAATAACCCATTGAAATAGTGTTGAAGCGCCAAATAAGTAGATAAATATACTTTTTTGTACCACCAAAGCATGCTTTTAGCCAAGAAAAGTAGCACGTGGGAAAGATTGTTGAAGCAAGAGCAAGAGCCTTGAGCTAGAGTAGAAGCAAGATAGCAAAAGAGGAGAATCGCAAGTATTTTAGTGGGTAAGGCATGAGCCCAAATCAGGAGGGCTAGCTCACACCTTCAAGTGCAACCATGCAGATCAAGACATAGTGTCCAGACTTGCAATTCAAATCCCACGTGATCATTCCTTGATTCATGAATCGGGATATCCGTGAGCCTACAAGCCAAGACCCCAACTTGCAATAGGTTGTAGGGTGGATGGCTTGTGGCGAGCAGACTAATTGTCACATGGCCACCTCATGCCATATATAGCCATTATATATTATATATTTTGAGCACACAAGTGATGTCATCACCTCTCTCTCTCTCTCTCTCTCTCTCTCTCTCTCTCTCTCTCTCTCTCTCTCTCTCTCTCTCTCTCTCTTTGTCTCACCTATCTTCTCTATTGCCATTTTGCACAAGGCACACTGACCTAAAAGTTTCCGCAAGGAGGAAAGAGCACCATGTTGGGGGGAGGGGCGGATCCATTTTCCTTGTGTGTGTGTGTGTGTGTGTGTGTGTGTGTGTGTGTGTGTGTGTGTGTTGTGACGTCCTCCGGATGGGGGCAGAGAGAGAGAGAGAGAGAGAGAGAGAGAGAGAGAGATAAGTGGCAGATAGTGAGCTTCTAGCAGATATGTATATGTAGATGTAGATAGATAGATGTGGCACACTTGAACACTTCAATTTCTTTATAACAAGATGTCCAAGGGACAAAAAACATTGTCGAGAAGGAGAGTTGAAGCGAGAGGAAAATCATACAAAGAATATGTGACATACATATGTGTGAACACACTTAGGACCGTCGTCAAGACATTTTTTCCCTCACTAGGAGGTTTTTTCCCCCATGCATTGTATATACACCCATCATTCTAGGGCTAACTTATCTTTCATTTGCACACTAACCAATATACTCTCTATTGAGTTCCTTGAGCTTCTTCATCTTCTCTAAGTTGTCTGTGTTTCCCTGCAACCCTATTTCAACAATTGGTATCAGAGAAGATTGCGTCCTCCTCGGCATAGTTGTTAGCGTCGCCAGCTCTTGCTTTGCTCGTTTTCTTCAATTTGGGTGAGCTTTCGTGAGCGTCAACGGGTCAAAAAACGCTTAGGGAGATCTAATAGAACTCGATTTGCTCACAATTTCCATTCGGGTTCATTTTGGCCTTCGTTTCCTCTACATGCAATACTCTGCAGGCAATTTCGTCCTTGTGTAGAATTTTTGTCAGTGCAATTTTCTCTAGAACAAGTCCTTTACAATCTTCTTTAGGTTGTGCTATATAGCATGTGTTGGTCCGACTTCATTACACCTTTTTTTTGGCAGCTTTCACATTAGGTGTAGTTACTTGTCATGGCTAACAACAAGACAGATGTGTTCAAGATGTTTGCTAATGAGGATAAATTGGATGGGGACAATTACTCAATGTGGGCTTACATGATGCAACATTTTCTTATGTCAAAGGGTGTTTGGAATGTCTTGTAGGGCATTGATGTATGCCCAAAATATGTGGATATAGGTGTTGTTGAGGATGTTGTAACTTTTTGGTGGTAGGATTGCTATGGCTAGAGTTGTTTTGCCTACGGCTAAGCAATCTCGTTGGGATGTTAGAGATGCGCAGGCTCATGTATTAATTGAATTATCTGTGCTAGCACACTATTACTCCTCACATTCGCCCGGCTAAATGAGCTAAACAGGGCTTGGGATATTTTGGTTGGTCTTTATGCAAGTCGCAATGAGGCTAAAATTGCATTGCTGTGTAAAGAGCTGGAGTCAAAGATTATGCATGAGGAAGATGACATGGACACTTTCCTTGCTGGTGTCAAGGATATTTGTGAAGTCATTTGTGACAGTTCACTTGTGCAAACTGTTCTTGATGCACTGTCAGATTCTTATGAGACGTTTGCTAGTACGTAGAGACTTATGAAGCATGGAATGATAAGAAGCCATCTATTGACCAAATGCATGTCTTTGGTTGTTTGGCTTATGCTTTGGTGCCACAAACACAATGCAGCAAATTGGATGATAAGGCTATTAAATGCAATTTTCTTGGTTACAGTACTGAAAGCAAAAGGTTACAGGTTGTACCATCCACAAACTAAACGTATCTTGATTTCACGAGATGTTGTGTTTATAAAATATTCTCATCAGCCTTTGTTGTCATGTCCTAGAGACAATATTGTAAGCTCACAAGACATTTATGACAATTAGTTGTCTCTTTTCAATGGTGGAAACTTAAATGTAAATTCCAAAGAGGCAAATGTATAGCCTATGGGGGTTTCTAAAAATGCTACGGATCAATCTATTTCTGATACAGATGTACATGATGTACTTGATGTGGATAGGGCTAAGAATGAGCAGGTTAGAGGTGTGCAAAAATGGTTGGTGCATACTTTGTGTGACAGTAAATTGGATGCACCTTTGTCTAGTCGTACTCGTTCAGGTTCTCGTCATGCATCTTATGTATTAAATTGTTATGCTTTGGCTGTTTTTAGTTTATGTGATGTAGAGGAACCTCTGTCTTTTGATGAAGCACAGAATTCGAAAAAGTGGATGGCTACCATGCAATCAGATTGTGATTGCATAAAGTGGATGACTTTATGTGATTTTCCTCCTGGCAAAAAGGCCATTGGTACAAAGTGGGTTTACAAGTTGAAACATAAGCCGGATATGGTGAGATTGATCGCTACAAGGCTCGAATTGTTGCAAAAGATTATGCACAGAAGAAAAGCATAGATTATGAAGAGACTTTTGCTCCCACTTGTTTTATGCCTATTGTTCGTTTTTTATGCATATTGGCAACTCATTTTGGATGGGATGTACATCAACTAGATATTCTTTGAATCAATATATCCTTTGTGAAGACATCTCCATCTACAACATCATCAAGCCACTTTGGCAACTCTTTGTCTTAATCTTCACCCCCAATGATTTTGATCAATCACTTGTTGGACACAACATGCACATTAACATCCAATTTTGGATTGTGCATGTTCATATTGCCATGCACATCGATTGCCAAACACATTAGCATAGGAGATGAGCCACCATATTACAATCTCCACCTCCATGTGTCTCAACTTAATATCGTGCCACTTTCAATTTCAAAAATGCTGGTTGAGTGCAAGGGGAAAAGGAGAAATTCTGCCCCAAAATAGAGAAAAATAGTGTGAAAACCTAAAAAAGTAACATAATTTTCTAAAGTTTCCTCTTGGCAAATTCGAGGAAAGGAATTTTGCATGTTTAGAAAAATGATTTTTCCCAAACACTATGTACAATCACGAGTACTTGTGCAAACAATTCTAGGTCTTATAACTGGTATAGAAGACCGTGCCATTTTGGGACCATGTCAACCTTAGTTTTGACCTTTCTACCTTTCCTAAGACTGTGTTGTAACACTTTGTTAAGGCGACAAACACAATGCCTATTTTAACACTTTTCACTATTTTTGTGGCACTGCCTTAAGACCATAAATAATAGACATCTTTGTATTTAATTTTAGCAAAGTGGGTGAGAATATGTGGGAACCAAAGCCCGTGCCAAACTGCTTCAAAGCATGTGGCATGTTCGTAAAATCACAATGACAGATGCGAGCCTCATTGCATAAAAAGCTCTACATGCCAAATCTTCCACCAAGCTATGTATTAAGAGCATTGATCAAAGGATAGATTTAATAGATCAAGTCTCGACTTTGCAAAAAACATTAATGCAAAAAGGAGTAGTAGGTGTAATGGAAGTGCTTGCCCATCCTGCATCAGTGGACCCGTACAGACTATTGAAGTACTATGTACTGAAGCTTTTTGATTAACCTTGGAGAGACCCCAAAGACGTTTGTTGAAACCCCTCCACTCCCCCCCTCCGCGCTCCCCCTCCCCCCCCCCCCCCCCCCCGGGGCAGGAAAGAACAAAGCACCCAAAAAAAAAAAAAAAAAACCCTCCCTCTACTGACTGAACCAGTTCACCAGATAATGTGTGACTCGCTAATTGAATCGAGTCAAAGTGGGTATGGCAGGTTTTCAATTATGGCATAGAGTAGAGGCCATTGACAGGAGACAAAAGACCTCTCTCAACAAACATAAACAGCTTACTACGCACAACAAAACACGCTTGAATTTGCTTCACTTCCACATAATAGTTTTCTTTTCATGTTCCCTAAGCTCACAGGCTAGGTTAACACAGGCAAGATACCTCATCCTCAATGGAATAGCAATGAAATAGCCATCAATACCTGAATTTAAGTAGCGTTCTTGTAAGAGCTCCTTATACAAAAAATTCACAAGCCACAAACCATCTGTTGGCCACTTTACAGCCTTGCTACTCAGCAAGCATATCCACAAATCTGTAAAATCTTCTCTTTAGAAAAGATTATTGCTTTCATCATTCTACAGATGTTACCTACAAAATACAAGGGGATGGTCTCAAAGAAATTTGGACCCCAAGGCTCTGCACTTATAACACAGTAACACAAAAGAATGGTGTATATAGACCACCTTCTGATCAAAACGCAACAACGATAATGTAGTAGCCCTGGTAACATCGAAGACCCATGGAATTGATGGACTCTCCCCAAGTTGTATATTCCAAATCAAGCCCTATCTCAAGAGAACCTGTTGCATATGACGAGATTGGTTAACTCCTGACGTGTAGTAAGAACACACTTTCCCAGACAACATCCAATTGTAGCGGGATTGCAAGCACTCCCACAAGAGCCCCTGTGTGTGCAATTCTCTGAGCTGAGTAGCTTTGAAATTGCAGCATACTGTGTCACGGAATCATCATTGGAGGGTGGCCTTGCAGCATTAATTGAAACAATCAATCCCACATACCTGTATTGTCTATGTATAATAGGTTTTCTGGATCAAGCTCTTTGATCTATGCAAATCAAGCCCACCCTTTGATTACCATCTAAAAGTACTCACTGGTATATAATTTGAAGCACTTCAAAGATTTTGATTCAACGCCCAACACCACTACTAGAATAGCTCCTCAGAGTTGAATTTGTTCCAGGCTTCCTACAGGACAATTGATGTGGCTTAAGGACGTCGTTGTCCAGACGAATTAGTTATAAATAGGAAGTCTATCATTCAACTTTGACTTGGTAGCTTGCACCTTACCTTCAAAAGATCAAAAACCTTCTCAGCAATATACTTCTGCTGAATTGTGGCACCTTTTTGCTGCACCTTGTCAGGGTGTACGCATAAGGTGGCCTTTCTGTACACCTTCTTTACAGCTGCAGCAGTAATGACATCCGTAAGAGAAACGGCTTGCCAGCCACATTCTGGCCAAAGCACCTGCAGAACACACATTGCACAAACTTTATTTCGAAGCGAAACATTTGTTACAAAAAAAGTTTTCCAGAGTCACTGACATAATGAAGAGTTGACAATAATGCACGCAAATTTCCTTCCTTGCCAGCTGCCCACCGCTTAATTTCAGCATCCAACATCTCCCCTGCTCTCTGCATTCATAAACCAAAGGGATCTGTCACCCAATCAAAGTAAAACCCATGACGATTGGAGCTTCCATTCAGCACACAATCGCGTGGCAATGTTATCAACAATGGCTTGCATCAAACCATGACAATTCTTACATGTCTCTCTGCTTGCTCCCTTTGACTTTGTAGATCGCGCTGATTCTTCTGATCCAAAGCCTTGGCCTGAGTCAAGGCAGAATGTTAGTATTCTCCCAGTTCAAGCATAAACTTTACTCAATCATCATCGAACAGATCCTAAAGAGACATTACACTGTTTGGATTGTTCCTAAATGCCAGATAAAATAGGTCGGTAAAGGCACAAATCCAGAAATTTTTACACAAAGCGAGCCCTCCTTCAACAGAAAAATCAATCTAGCAATCTGTCAAACATCCCGACCACTTTCTGCATATTTCTTAAGATAGCAGTAAATCAGGTTGGCATTCTAAACACTGAAGTTTCTCATCAGCTGTTTTGTTTGCAAAAGCAAGCCATGCTCTTCTCATATGAGTGCTTATATGTCACGACAGAAACTGTACAGCTCATTAACAGATACATATGGTCCTATGCCTACACAACTCCTGTTAAGTCAATTTGGAGTGCACATGCACCTGCACTCAGGGGCATAAGCCTATACATGCTACATATCTAAATAAAATGATAACAATGGGTGCTGCCTTCGCCGCATGCTGCCCCATGCGAGTACGGAGGACATGGGCATTCGACTTTTGGCCCAGTTACCTCCTGGTTATACCAACTTTTATTCTTTGCTGATTACGAGTGGCCGATTGAACATCATAACTTGGGAGGAGATAGTCCCAATGGTATTGGACCAAGATGAGCAGTTCAACGTGGGGAAGAAGCCAAGCTCTAAAGCCTTGCCTAGTTCTTCCAAGAACAACAGGAAGCAGAAGGGCAAGAAGAAAAGCAACAAGAAGAAGAAGACGGATGCTGAAAAGGAAGCTTTGAAAGCTGAGTGGCATTGCAACAATTGTGGAGATAAAAACCATTATTGGCATAAGTGTCCAAAACGAGTTGGGAAGGCTTCTACTTCTTCGGCTACAATAAAGGCCCAAGCCTTTGTTCATTTAGAGATGCTACCTTCAGAGACTCGTGCGGTTCAAAATTCTTCAAGTTGGATGCTAAATAGTGGTGCTTCAAGGCACATGCCACCTTCAAAGGATCTGTTATCCAACATGCGATGACACTGTGGTTCCATTATCATTAGCGACAAATTGGAAATTCCTTTTCACAGCAAGGGCACCATGGAGTTGATTCCAGATGGCAGGGGGGTATTGCACACCTCCGAAGTACAAAGTTGGGTTTCCGTCTCCTTTTTTGGTGCATGAAGAGTGCAAGTTAGGCATGGAGGTGGTCTTCATAGAGGATGCGAAGTCCATATGGTATCTAGACTCCGGCAAGGAGGTTAGATTTGGTTGTATACTTGAAACCTCCAAGCGACGCAGACTGCAGTCTGGGGAGCGTTTAAATGTATAAACCCTTTGAGCGCATGGCCCGGACCTTTTTAGGTCATTTGCGGGGAAGTGACGAGGTAGTCATTGAGTAGCTTCATACCGCAGACCGTCTGTCTCGAGGGAGTGCTTAGTGGCGGCGTTCGTTGTGTCATTTGTGTTGCATTGTGATGTGCCAACCACTGAATATTCCTAATTGGGTGAGATTGCCTACGTATGTAATTTTAGTGCATCAAGACACCCGTTAGAGATCAGCGCGGTACGGTGTGATGGTTAATTTTGCTATGCCAGAATATCAAGAGCTCTGATATGGAATGAGACACCCGTTACAAATCAGCCGGTCTGGGTGTGCTAATAAAGACCCTCGAAATGTCTCTCGGAATGACCCTCAGAATGTCCCTCGAAATGACCTTCGGAAATTTTTGAGCTAACTTGAGTTGTTTTGCAGACGATTACTCTTCTTTCAAGAAAGGGGGATGTCACAAACTACCGACCTGTCAAGCCACTGAAGACCTCAGTCAACTTGCAGATCCCGACCAAGGGGCCTAAACCCTAGAAGCACTAGAAGAAGGAGAGTTCTTACCAACTCATAGTTGAAGCAATATAAAGAATACCGTAAGGGGCGCCAAGATTTGGGACCAGTGCTCTCTTGGGGTGACACTCCGTCACTCTCTGTCTCGTGTGTCGTGCATCTCTTTCAGTTCAATGTTATTTGAAGTACTTAAAGTTGTTCAGTCTGTTCTTTTCCATTGGCACGTGGTGCCATCCCGTTACAATCGCTAGAGAGGTATTTGCTTTAGATTGCACAAATGCAAATACAATGGACCTAGATGCTAGATGTCACGGGCACATGGCTCTATGTGCCATGTGGACATGCTTTATCGACTTCCAAAGCCAATTTTCCACCTATCCCTAGATAGGAGAGTCTAGAATCCTAAGAGGATTAGTACCAACAATTTTGTGAACCTATTCACAGGACCTGCATGTCCGGACGAGTCCATTAAATTAGGTTTTCCAAGTTTGGAATCGTCTTGCATATATGGTTGGTGCATGCGTTTTGACAGATGTTATTACACTACGGTAGATATCTGGCATGACGAGCATGTAGGTTAAAGGAACGTGTCAGTCCAATAAGTCCGTCAAATGGTTCACCGAGCGTGCGCGCATTTGCACAATTTTACCGACCTAACCTAAATTTTCCGACTTGGTCAAAAGGTCCTATAAAGGAAACAATAGTCTCGGTGTTTTCTTAAGTGGAGCTAGCGCAACAGATTGCCCAGTATAACAGACTTGGACACCCCAAGTCAGGAATCCGATACGACACACGAGAAAACACTTAAATTTACTTCACACTTCAATAGATTCGACACGGCCCAACGTAGTTCTGTGTCCAGGGGTATTGGCCCCAAAGTCAAGCGCCCCTTTCAGTATTTATTTTTATATTAACAATTGAGCGAAGTACAAATTCTGCGGGTCCTCTCTGCTCAGTGCTCCCAGGCAAATTTGAGAAACAAAGAGCCCTTGATACAATTTTATAGACTCTAGGCCTCCTAAAAGCAGTACATGAAAGCTTTAGTTCTCAAAAGCATCTAGCCCAAAGGCTGGCAGCACAAATCGTGGATTTCCGTACAGCCTGCCACATCAGCTAGTTAGTGCAATTTACAAAAATCGGCCACGTCAGTAGCTCCACGCAATTTGGGCCTTCTCTCTTTTCATTTATTTATTTATGTGTCCCTTGGGCCCCATCGAACAGTACCCCATAAGTTGGGAGCAACTTATAAAATAGTCTTTTATCCATCTGGTCATGCCACATCATCATTTTGTGACATAACCCCCCTCTTCAAAGAATTGTAATCGCCCTCGATCACGCCTGCAAAATTAGACAAAAGCCACGAACTAGTTCAGTAGACACCGATTCTAAGTACCGACGCACTAGACAACACAAAACCAACACATGCACAAAGACGACAGTCATTGAACATCCACATCACATTCAAATTATATCACATAAAGTCCATCGAGATCTCGGACCATGATCTCTCGGCAACGTGTTTAGCAATCTCATCTAGATCCACACTCGATCTCACTGATGTCAGATTGACTAATTCTTATTGCTATCCTGTCCATCTCATATGGAATCTCAAGACGGAAATGCTGCAATCATTTCGTCTTTCAAACATGCGCTCAGACACGACTCACATGAGAGAGCACACGTAAATCAGATTCATTTCGAGAATTCCCATGTCGAAGTACTTCTTTCATAAAGTCATATAGCAGAATACTATCAGCCCGTCAGTATCCGCGAAATCCAAAAGAAAATCGGTGACTTTATTCCATCTGTGTAGCCTCTGACAAAGCATGTCAGGTGTAGCAGAAGTGTTTTGTCACAAAACGGGAGCGTACACGAGTACTTAGAAATCTGAAAAAATATAATACTTTGCAAACATGAGAGAAGGGAGAAGATCGACACAATATTGGGGACCAGAAGATAGGCTGGTCCCCCCACGTTAAGAGTATTCTTTATTCAGGGAGAATTCTTATACAAGCACGAGAACCCGAGGAAACCCCTCCGTTCTGTAATCTTAGACCCGAAGGTCGTGCTTTCCCGTAAAGGGCACAAGGCCGTTCCTTCCCGTAAGGGACTTAGGCGCGAAGCCGTACTTTCCTGTAAGGGACTTAGGCGTGAAGCCGTACTTCCCGTGAGGGGCTTTCTCGTAAGACGGGAGATTCCTGCAAAACAAACCACACAAAGCAACAATTCTCAATGCGTATCAACACCTTATACCTGTCGCTCCTTGCTCGGAAAAACGACCTCTGTACTCAGTCGTCACACAAACACTTGCAATTTCCGTCGCCAACCTTTGTTCCAGAATCCCAGCGCTAGCTTCCTCTGCTGCTTCCGGCGTGTTAAAACTGGAACGCTGGCTACTACTTTATAGGGCCTGGCACCCGGCGGGAATAGAGCAGAAAAGCAAGACCCTGGCGCCCCCCTAGAGAGAGGAGAGAGAGAGATCGCAGATTCAGCCCCCTGCGTAGCTTTTTAGCGTTGGCTTATTTTTAAGAAGAGCCTTGCTTTATTTTATTAATAAAAGGGCTGGTCACTTAAAAGTGACCGGCCACTTTACAAAATAAAGTGTGAACCTGTTCAAACTTTAAAAACTCACTCAGTTAGTGAAAATAATGCTATACGAACACATTCCAGGAGTCCCCGGGTGCAGAACACGGCAGAGATGCAATGCAGACACAGACTCCTCGCGGGAAAGCATCTGCCCTTTCGCGAATGTTCTTGCTTTTCGTAAAAAGCTTCATTGAACCCATCTTTATTCTTGTGCTTGCGTTCTTACGCGTATTTTCTTACTCAGTTCGGATTTCCTCCTTCGCCTATAGGATACCCCCTTACTGATGCACCCGTCACCCATCATGTGACGCATCAGGGGCACTCGTAACCCGGCCCTTTCCACCGAACTTACGGAAACTCTTTTGCGATGTTTACCGTCACCCATCAAATGACACATCAGAGTTACCCGTTCTTGACGGCAGTTCCTGTAGCTACAATCTTTTAACAGTTCTTAGTGCACATAATAAAAAATCCTAAAAAAGAGATTAATCATTAAAAATAAGAAAATAGTCCAATTAGCAACATGTTTAAGGATTTAGCTCAGATCTACTACTCCGCACAAACACAAGGGACAACTTCACTTGGAAGAACTGAATTGAATTGAATGAAAAGAGAGAGACACGAGAGAGAGAAAAGAGACGACACCGAATGTTGGGTCTCAAACCCACAAGGGGCCCCTTGCTTTGTTGCCAGAGTAAGTACTTTCTTTATTCTTGCACAATGCTGGTACAATGAGATGTTGATGCTAATGGGTACTGATGCTGCGTAGTGGGTATTGATGGTACTGTGGGTAATGCGGGTGCTGAGGTACTAAGGTATTGAGAGGTTCTATATCGACAACGATGATGACAATGACGGGTATTGCTGGGTCTATGTCCACGACGATGATGTTGACGACGAGGTACTGATGGGTGGCAATTCCACCAAGGGAAAGTATTTTTCCCAATGAGTCTTCTGATCCGAAATGTAAGACTTCAATAAATCGAAAACCACTGAATTGGCTATCTCAGATTGCCCATCTGTCTATGGGTGGAACGAAGATGAGAACTACAATCGCGTGTCAATGTTCTCCCAAATTGCCCTCCAAAACAAAGTAGTAAATCAGGGGTCTTTGTCCGAGATATGGACTCAGGCATGCCATGTAATGGGAAAATCTATAGTCTCACCAAATGATCAAGCTTTGACCGTCTTCTTTACCAGAATGAAATGGGCATGTTTACTGAATCTGTCAATGGCTGTCCAAATGCAATCATGCCGACTTTGAGTCTTGGGAAGATCATATAAAATCCATGGCAATGCTTTCCCAGGGACGGGAGGGTATGGGTAAAAGGCTGTAGAAGTCCTAGTGCCTTATGCCTGTCAAACTTGACCTTTTGGCATATTAAACAACAGCAAACAAACTCATCCACGTCCTTTTTGAGCCTCGATCACGCTCAACACACTTCAAGCTCATATCTATGCCGAGGTGGTCTCAAAAAGGTGGACAATGGCACTCTGTCAAAACCTTTTCCCTCAAAGGTTGTGTAACACACAACATCGTTTTCCGCATCAAGTAGCCGTCTCGTATGGAATAGCCTGCAACTGTTTCTCCACTTTGTATCCGATGAAAGATATTTGCAAAATCGGGAAATGTGGCGTACTGATCTACCATACCTTCGAAGCTTCGATGATGTATTGCGGAAATAGCCACAACCAAGGGTTTTCTAGACAACGCATCTGCCACTAAATTCTTATGTCCTTGAGCATGGACTCTTTGGAAATGAAACTGTGACAGGCTTCATCTGCTTTTCCGAAAGCTGTTTCTGCGACAAGAAGTAGTGTAAGCTCTTATGGTCTGTAAAGATGGTAAAATCAGCTTAGAAAGTGTCGCCACTGTGTAAGAGCATGGATGACTGCCAAGAGCTCTTTTTCGTAAATCTGTGCAACCATTTCAGGACGCGAAACATCCTACTCTCGTAAGCAATGACATGGCCTTCTTGCATCAAGGCTGCTCCCAGACTGCGAGTACAAGCATCACAGTAAACTTCAAATTGCTTTTGCAAGTCTGGCAAGGCAAACACTGGTCCCATAGTCAACTTTACTTTGAGAGTCTGAAAAGCTGCAATCTCTGTTGGGCCCCGAGTAAAAGGTACCCCTTTTTGGGTCAATACATGCAAAGGAGAAGCTATCTCTGCAAATTTCCGAATGAGCCGCCGAAAATATGAGCACAAGCCCAAAAAGCTTCAAACCTCATGAACATTCTTCAAATCACGCCAATCACAAATAGTCTCAATTTTGGCCAGGTCCATCCTTACCCCTTCTGCTGAGACAATGTGTCCCAAGAAATGTATCTTAGGCAAGAAAAATTCGCTCTTTTTTGCATTTATAACCAATTTATGCTTCTGCAGTGCCTGGAAAACCTGCAACGGGTGGTGTCTATGTTCGACTTCATTTTTGGAGAAGACAACAATGTCGTCAAAGAAAGTGCCTACAAAAGATCGGTACTCTCTGAAAATCCTATCCATCATTGAATGTCACTGGAGCATTCGTAAGGCCAAATGGCATCACCAAATATTTGTACAAACCAAGAGTCGTCCTGAAAGCTGTCTTGTAGACGTCTCCAGGAGCGATTCAAATATGATGACATCCACTCTTCAGATCAATTCTGCTGAAACAAGAGGACCCCTAGAGTCTGTGGAGAATATCATCGATCCTTGGGATAGGGAATCTGTTCTTGATGGTGATTTTACTAAGAGCTCTATAGTGAATGCACATTCTCCAAGATCCATCTTTCTTTAGTACTAGCAACACCGGTGAATAGGAATGTGAAGTGCTAGGTTGGATGAGACCCTTCTCAAGAAGTTCTTTTATCTAGTTCATTATTTCTTCATTTTGGGCTCGACTAACTCGATCAGATGGCCGGTTCGGTGTACTACCCGAAATCAAATCAATCGTATGGTCTTCAAGACGTGGAGGCAATAACTCGCCTGGTAGGCCTTCAAAGAAACAGTCAGTCTGCGCATGTAGAAATTCTTGTCGTTCCTTTTCTAGATCAAACACGTTTGACCTTCTTCATCATTCAGTGAGTAAGCAAAAAGATTGGATTTCATTATTTTGAAGCGACGGAAGGCGATACAAGTGGGACGAACTCCCCCTTCAACTTTACATCAAGTATAATCTCTCTGCCTTCTCATAGTCTCTTTTCCTGCCCCTATAATTGACCATGGCGTTGTTCTTGTGGAACCAAGGGATTCCCTAGGGGGACGTCACACCCTTCCAAAGGCATGATATGAAAGTCCTCGTATCCTAAATACCCCTGACAATGCAAACGCAGCTTGCCAATGAAGGTGTAATGGCAACATCCCGTCCGAGTGCCGCTTAAACAGCCTCCGCTTGTGGCCCCATTTCCTCGGGCGTAATTCCCAATCGAGCCGCCAATTCGAGTGAAATAAAGTTGGCCATGGCTCCTCCGTCAAAGAAGATTAGGCTTCTTGGTCTCGGACTTTGCCCCATGCGCAGCAAACTTCAATGTTTTCATCCATCATATCCGGATTGGTCCCCAGACAATCTGGTAACAGTCCCACTTTCTCTTTCCTTTCCTTCCACGTTCTTTGGCTGCTCTAGAACTCGCTGGCCTTGTCCTTTGGGTGCCTTTTTGGGACATCGTGGTCATATGTCCTTGTTCCCCACATTCAAAGCACTTTCGCATTTTTAAGTACTCGGATTTCTGTTCCTCTGTCAATCGGGGACATGTATCTTTCTTTTTCTTAAACTTCCCTTTTCTTCTGCTACCATTATTCGAATTTTGTCCGGTCCAAGTTATCAAAAATTGATCAGTTGGATACGTAAGAGGTGCATAGCAAACCCTTGCTTAGCATGTCCCATCACTTGTTGTATGGACTCGGACTTCTGCAATAAGCACTGATGTTAGGTGCAACGGAATGAATGTTTGCGCTTTACTCAAGATGAGTGCTCCGAACTGTGCTCAAGGTTCCTTTTGTTCTTATGGAAGGTAGAGCCTTCCGTTCTTAATGAGAGAGTGCAATGATTACAAACAAGTGAATCGACACTGTGCATGCAAGTGTATGAGACTGAGAGAGAGAGAGAGAGAGAGAGAGAGAGAGAAGATAGATACGACACAAGAGACGTTGTAAAACCCTCCTCCGAAGGCCCCACTCTCGTCGGCGAGAGTGGTCTACTTATGATCGCACAATCTGGTACAAATGGTATGCATGAGACTGATGCAAGTCTAGGCTATGTCGACGATGACGACGGTGATGACGAAGTCAACCTAAGGGCTGAAATCTGCAATCTTTCTACTGCTGTCCAAAAACGCTATGGGTTGAAATCTGCGATTAAAAAATATTAAACAGAAGTGTTTGTCCACCCTCCTTGAAATCTTTGGTTTTCTTGCTCGTCCTTGAGAAAGTCATATTGGTTGGCTCTGTACAAATGCTTCTCTTAGAATAAAACATCGGTTCATCGGAGTCCGAACTCTCAAAAGAGGATGAAGTCTCCTCCAAGCTATCTAAGTATTTCCGAGATCTTCGATGGGATCTGCTTTTCTTGGCCTTATTCTTGTTCTTTCCGTGTCTTTGGATCTTTCGTCGTTTCTTGCCCTTTCTGTCCTCATCACTGGAATCAGAAGAGAGAGGTGTCGTAACTATTAGAAGAGGATGAGGACGAACTGGACACACCCTCGAAGCGTACACGCTTCTTTGTTTTTCGTGCATTTGCAAAACTAGACTTGTGACCCAAGTAGCCAGGATAGTCTATTAATCGACTATGATCCTTTGACTGCTTCCTTGTCTTCAAGAGTAGGTTGACTCATTTCTCGACTAGTCGTCAAGTTCATCTTCAGCGTACATCCGCGAAACAGGAGCTTTCTTCAAAGCTGACTTCAAACGTCAATCGATGGCCCTATGCCATCGAGAATACATCTCATCAATCGAGTGCCGGGTCAAAATTTTCGCATATTGAGGATCTTTAGAATATTGGACCATCTACAGAGCACAAGCATCAACCTGCTGTTGACACTACATCTCCATTCGTTCATACTCTGGGAGTCGGGGTGGCCCGTGCTCTTCTTATGAATCTCCAAAAGGTGATTGAAGTCCGTTTGAATCTTCCGTGCTTTCTCCCGACCAGAAGTTGTCAAGTAGGTTGTCCCGTGCTTTCTCTTGACCAGAAGTTGTCAAGTAGGTTGTTCTGATCTCATGAAGTTGGGCAATTGCGACGTTCTCTTGGGCATGCCTTGGCACGACAAGAATGACGCGACTCTCCAGGTTCGGAACCGAACCATCACCGTGATGCAGAAGGACAAGCCAGTCGTCCTCAAAGTTCGATTGTCCGAACAAAAACTCGAATGAACTCCTATTTGTTTTTCTTTATAACTAGAAAGTAATGTTTGAAAATTTGTTTGAAATGGAAAGTATCTGTTTTGAACTTGTTTTGGTGCCAATTTAAGATGTTTGACTCTGGTTTTAATACTGGTTTCAATGATTGGTGATTTTACTCCCGGGTGGAGTAGTGAGAAATGTTGTTTTGCTATTGTTTGAACCTCCGAATGACGCAGACGGGATGTCTGGGGAGCGTTTGGTTGTATGCTTGTAATATAATTGTTGTTGTGACTCCGGGCCTGGACCTGGATGGTTATCCGGGAGGAGTATTAAGAAGTCTGAGCAGTGGTTACTCTCAGCACCTCCAAACGACGCAAGCTGTAGTCTGGGGGGGCGTTTGGTTGTAAAAGGCATAGTAACAGGGGACGCCCTTTTTCGGGCTTCCCGTCCCCACTTTTCCGTCCCCACTTGCCGTCCCGCTCTCTTTTTTACACTAAAAATCCATTTCAGCCCCGTCCCCCGTCCCCCGTTCCCCCGTCCCGGAATGCGTCCCTTGTGACTATGGTAAAAGGCCTCTATATCTCCCGGCCCAGACCTTTTTAGGTTATGCGGGAGGAGTGATGAGGGAGTCGTTGAATATCTTCCGGCCCGAACCTTGTTAGGTTATGAAGCAGGAGTGTTCATCGGCGGCTTTATGTTTCTATGTCTTGTAACATGCATATGTGAGCATTTGTGTTGCATTGTGATGTACCAACCACTAAATATTTCTAATTGGATGAGATTCCCTGGGTATGTAATTTTAGTGCATCAAGACACCCGTGGAAGATCAGTACGGTCTGGGTGTGATGGCTAATTTTACTACGCCGAAATATCAAGAGTTCTGATCTACAAGAAAGGAGAAGCTAACTCCTTGATCAAAAGAGCCGAAAGGAGAAGCTAACTCCTTAATAAAAAGAGAAAACTGATTGTCCTTCGGAATGTCCCTTGGAAATTTTTGAGCTAACTTGAGTTATTTTGTAGATATGCTGTAATCCCGGACAATTACTCTCTTTCAAGGAGGGGAGATGTGACAAACTGCTCACATGTCAAAGCCTAAAGAATGGAGCCAACTTACAGATGCCAGTCGAGGGACCTAAACCCTAAGAGAACAAGTAACAGAAGTAGAAGTCCTACCAACTTACAGGGACCCCGTCAGATGGGGCCCCAAGTGACATAAAGGATTAAAATAAAGCAGGACCCGCACACACACGCAAATTGATGACAGGGCAGATTTTTAAAAATTGCACTGGCATGGTGACGTGGCAAGCTGTACAGATTTTCGCGTTTTGCGTTGGCTAATGACGTGGCTAGCTCTACAGATTTCCGTAAATTACGCTGGCAGCTTTTGGCATTGCTTTTTGGACCAGATGCTTTTGAGTTTGAAGGCTTTTCACTGTAATTGCTTTTTAGGCCAAGGGCCTTTAAATATGAGGTTAGGGCTCATTCTCTAGCATACTTCCTAGCGAAGGTGCAGAGTCTGGAGTACCAACTTGTACTGTGTTGATGCAATATAAAGAAATACCGAAAGGGGAGCCAAGGTTTGGGGCCAATACCTCTCTGGGGTGGAATTCAGCCACTCCGTGTAACGTGTCGTCTCTCTCTCTCAGTTCAATTGTTATTGAAGTGCTAAAAGTTTGTTCAGTCTGTTCTTTCTATTGGCACGTGGTGCCCGTCTTGTGACAGAGTGAGGGCTGTTTTGTGGCTGTGCTCGGCCATATTTGAGGTAGACGTACCTGTCCTGGGCCATGCACTCCACAGTGTTGCTCACCCTGTAGGCTGGCATGAGTCGGGACCCCCGTTCCTAGGGTTTCTCGGGGTAAGAGTCTTGAGTATTCTACAGTTCCACTACTAAACATGTGTGTCATGTCACTTTTAGTGAGTTTACATGTTTATTAGCATTTTTTTAATCATTTATCACGATCGTGGGGTTCTGCAATAGGTAGGACAATTCTCAAAATTGCCTATATATGCAACCTACCCCCTTGTACTTTTGGCATGTTGTTCAGTGCAGAGATCCAGTGTTTTGGGCTACACCCTCTAGCGTTTTCTCTCTCTGCGGCTACACTCTCTCTCTTGGGATAGTTTCCTACGATGTTGAAACTCTCTTCTTCTTCTTTTTCTCCTCTATTGTTTTCTCTTTCCACCATCAATATCTCTCTCTCGCACTTTTCCACAGCGATCCCTCTCTCTCTTGCTAGCACTCCCTTCCCTCGCCATGTACGCGCCCTCTTCGGCATGCCGTTGCTTGGGCGGTTCGTGCTAGAAGCTTGAGTACGAGGAGATCCATCGTGATAGATGCGAGATCTATTGGCTGCCCACTCCTGAGAGGAGATTTGCTCGCGGTTGCAGACAAGTTCATCACCCGATTGACCCTTTTCCACTGCACCTTTGACAACATCTATGCTTCCACATTGTGCTTTTCTGACGTTTTCTTGATTCTTGGTGTTGTGAACTGATTTATTCACGAGGAGTTTTTTGAGTACCTATACAACCTTCATACTTGTAACTCATACCACCTGTGTTTTTGTGTCCATTTATCTCCATGTCTCTCTTCCATCTCTTATGCACTCTGACATATTCATGTGAAGCTCTACATACTGAGGTTGGCCATGCATAGATCAATGCACGACAGACTATAGCACTCAACAAAAGCGTTAAATAGAAGAATCAATTTGATAGGGCGGTACATGTGACCACCATGCTACAAGCAAAAACTCAAAGGCTTCTTGGATTTAAAGAGAAATTGTTCGCGACTATAGAGAAAGCAATACAACAAAAACATAGTTGGCAAGGACAGTACATGTGACCACCATGTATAATGTATACCATATACAAGCAAAACTCAACTGCTCCTTGGATTTGAGAGAAATTGTTCACAACCAAACATAATAGAAGCAAGCACAAATCATTCAGGCAATCACATGGCAAATAGTTACTCCGAGCATCTCATGTCACGTGCACATCTAACCCTATGTGCGTGTGGACAAGCTACTTCAGGTCTAGGGTTCCGGTCAGCTTAGGAAGTGTTCTGGAACCTTTGTGAGCCTGTGAGCAGGCCGTGCATGTCTAGGCACTTAGAGTAGTTGCATATCCTCTAATTGCACACCCAGCACCACCCAGCATATGCATTGTTCAAGCAGAAGGTCCAATTCCCGGCCAGATTTGGGACAGTACATTTTCCACGCATTTTGGCATTTTTATTGATTAATTTACCAGTTTCCTGGGGTCGTGGGCTGTAGAGGAACTGCTCGACCCAGCTTTCCTCAGCTATATAGGCAGACATGGGGCGCCCAATTTTGGCAGAAGAAGCAGAAGAAGTTCCAGCAACTTGCAGTGCTCCTTCTCAGCAAGACCGGTAGAGAGCCTAACGTTTTCAGCCAACAAGAACCCCTAGCATTTTCTGTTAGCAGATCAGCCCCAACGTTACCTGGCGTTTTCTGTAGCAGATCAGCCCCTACGTTTCCTTGCGTTTTCCTATAGCAGATCAAGCCTAGCGTTTGCAGCTCCGTACCGCCATATCAACCAAGTACATCAGCGTTTTCAGTTTTCAGCACTTAGCCACAGCAGATTCAACCCCTAGCCTCGCAGATCTCACCTACCCAAGGCAGATCCTCGCCGTACCGTCGAGTCAGCCAGTGTTTACAGTTTCAGCCCGCTGTTTTCAGTTTTCAGCATTTGCGTTTTCAGCGCATCGTCATCAAGTAGTCGTCATTGTCATCCTCGCCGACATAGTGTCAGAGATCAGCAGAAAGTCAACATTTTGCAGATTTCAGCATTTCAGCCCTAGTGTTTTCGGATTTCAGCCCGTCCTCGTACTGTCGTCGACATCGTCGGCAAGTCCATTGCATCTAGACCATTGTACCAAATTTGTGCAATCTATAGCATAGACCTCTCTCGCCATAGAGAGGGGGGCCCTTGGAGGAGGGTTTGAGAACCATCTGGAGTCGTATTCATCTCTCTCTCTCTCTCTCTCTCTCTCTCTCTCTCTCTCTCTCTCTCTCTCCACCTTCATTCACAGTAGCATTCACTTTGTTTGTGATCATTGCACTCTCCCACTAAAGGAACGGAAGGCTCTCCCTTCTGTAAGTAAAAGGAACCCTTGAGCACATTTCGGAGCACTCATCCTGAGCAATAGCAACATTCACTTCCGCTACACCTTACATTGGTATCAGAGCTTTGGCAGTGTTCTGTATCATTCAAGAAAAGAACCACAAGAATTTTTTTTGCTTGTCGTCGTCGCACGTAGCCCAAGTCCACTAGGGCGTGTCGATTCCTATTCGTGTTTTTGGAGAGTGACAGGTAACCCGAGAAAGACGGGCTTGTCAAGCCTCCCCTTGTTCCTCTTTTCACTCATTGAGAGCAAACCGTGAACTTACCGGTCGGCTAATCGACGTGAGGTGGAAAAAAGCAACTTTGGTGTGAGCGCAAGGCCGCGAAGGGGTGCGCCTGCAGGGAAGAGTCGAGCTCAGGTAAGAGAAAAGACTCCGATTGCAAGCTAAAGAACTCAAGAACCTCAAGAACCCAAGAACCTCAAGAATCCAAGTTCCTCAAGAACTTAAGTACCCAAGATCTCAATGTATGGTCATCACCCGAAGCGGAATGGATACTTTATGTGAAGGTGATGAGCATGGAGGTGGTGACGAAGAATTTTCCCCACCAAGAGGATTTTTTTCCAACCCTCCCCCTTCCCCATCTACGCCATGGGTTGCACCAAATCCGATGGAGGCTTTGGTTAAGTCGATGATGGACATGATGCTACGACAAGAGGCGCAACGCACCGCCTTGGATCTCGAGCGCGAAGAAAGAAAGGCAGACTTGGATCAAGACCGCGAAGAAAGAAAGGCAGCCTTGGAGCGTGAGCGTGAGCAAGCGCACCTCACAGCCGAAGACAGAAAGGCAACCTTGGAGCATGAGCGTGAGTAAGCGCGCCTTGCAGCCGAAGACGGAAAGGCAACCTTGGAGTGTGAGCGTGAGCAAGCGCGCTTGGAAGCCGAAGCAAGGACGGCAACCTTGAGCGTGAGCAAGCACGCTTGGCGGCGAAGCAAGCTCGCGAAGCTCTACACATCGCAGCCAAAGAAAAGCAAGCGGCTATGGAATTAGAACGTGAGGCGCAGAGACATCAACCCATGCAAGAGTTGGTCCTACAGGTATTCACCTCGAAATTCGAGCCACTCAAGGACGTGGGCGATTCAACAGGTAGCACAAGTCGAGAAGCGGATTCCAACAACCCTATCACTGAGAAGTTGACATTCAATAAGTATGACGGTAAGATGGATGCTAATGTTAATCATTCTTCGTTGCATCAACTTAATGCTTACTTTGCGACAACTAAGAAAACAGGAAATAGCAAATTTTGACGACAGCCATGTATCTTGTCGGTGATGCCATTAATTGGTATCATGCGTGGTGTAACTAAATCAGACTTTGTAAATAATTAATTTATTTACGAGAAAAGAATTATCTAATTAGTTGTGTGCACACCAGAATAGACCTAGCAGTTCTAAGGCCTCAGGTGAGCCTAAATGCGGGCCACAACACCTCAGAGGGACCTTAGCAGAAATTACCCTGAAGCCCTAGTGATTGGGAAATCGGGTCTTCAGAAAGGGATAAGCAGTAGCCTCAGATTTTAGGCTCAGGAAAAATACGCGCGTCAGTACAAGCACATGAATGAGATGGGGTCCTTAGAACAATGACCCTAAGGCTAATAAAGCTAATAAAGCCTTAGCATAAGTTTCGTTAAATTAAATTTAACGGCCCGTGCCCGGGCAGGCGGCCAGACAAGTGTGAACAGGTAAAGGCGGTGCAGTGTCAGTGCGGCATTGCGCCGGCAGACCTTTGGTGTTCTCATAAAAGAATCATTGGTAGCATTTGTTAGTTAGTTGCACATTTTTAATTAATGAGCTAGAAGTTTTTAAAGTCAAAAGTTGAATGGTTTTTAAGTTTTTAAAGTAAGTGTGCCAAGTGGCACACTTACCAATGCAAACTAACTCTCTCTCTCTCACTCTCACCCTCTCTCTCTCTCCCTAGCGCCCCCTCTCCCTGATGGCTATTTAGGAGCCCCCCTCCCCCATTTTCAGGGCTGGCAGTGCACCTACCCCCCCTAATGTGAGCGTGCTCTACGCGGTGGAGCCCTCCATTGAAGCTTGAGAGCAGCCCCTTGCAACATATGTGGTAGCCTTGTGCTCCCATTGTCAAGAACAAGGGATCTCACAGTCATAGACACCTTCTGGTGAAGTTTCATCGCGAGAAGCTGCCGTAGACGCTCTCTTAGCAGAGTGCGGCTGCTGTAATTCTCTGTTTTCAGCCCCTAATCACCTCGATTAGGGCTGTTTTCAGCAGATCAGCCATAGAAATTCTCTTCTCTCTCCTTATCCTAAGTCTACATCAAGTTTGGCGCGATTCCATCGCGAAGAAGACCTCTGTTTCGGCGTAGGGGTGTGCACAGGTAAGAATTTCAGGTTATGTGCAGAAAATTACAGCAAGCATGTGCATGTGCATTTTGCTTGTTTCTCTTTTGTGTTCGATGCATGAATGAATGAGCATGAAGGCAACACATAACGGAAGATGGACTCTCCTCTGTGAGAGCTTCCGATGAGCTGTTTCGGAAGATAGACTCTCTTTTCGAGAGCTTCCAACCAGTCTCGCAGAAGAGGGGAAATCCCCTAAGCAGTAAGAAAGTGGAAACACTTTCTCAGTCAATAGTCAGAACAGAACAGAAGAAAGAATAGAGGACGGGCGTATGCCCCGTTCCTGTGCTTGTAAAGATTCTCCCTTAGTAATAAAGATATTCTCTTTATGGGGGGGGACCAGCCCATCTTCTGGTCCCCAATGGAGTGTCAAGTTTTCTCTCTCCCTCTAATTCTCTTGAGTATTTGAAGTGCAATTAAACGTCAGTTTACGCTTCCGTATTTTTGTGACACATGGCAAGAGGCACACTTTGCCGTGCACCCAGAGGAAGCCGATGAAAGCGTGCCCCTTTCTTTCAATTGGGCCCACTTCCAAGACAAGCTCAAGGCGCGGTTCATGCGACCTCAGTACCTAGCGTGGTTAAAGGAAGATTGGCCCAATCTCAAGTAAAATGGTACCCCAGTCATGTCCTTGTCTAACCGTGTTTTGCAGCTTGGCACCCAATTACGCAAAACGGATGCGAAGCGCAAAGAGGCTTTTATTTTCGATGTCGAAGTCCTTGACCCCGTAGATCTTAACAAGGCAGTAGCGATTGCTCTCGCACAGGAAATGAAGCACAACAAAGGAAAGCCTAAGGAGAACAAGTCTTCTCACAATACCTCTCAGACTCCTCAGAACCCACAGAACGGTAAGAACGGTAAGAATGGTAAGAACGGTAACTCTTCTAGCCAATCTTCCTCTAATCCTTTGGAATAGAACTCTCAAAATGAATCTAAGGATAAAGCTAAAACACCTGCTAGACCTAAGCTAAGCCCGGATGAAAAAGCCGCACAAGGAATTATAGGAGGATACATAACGACAAAAGAACAAGTCATTTATGCTAAGGAAGGTCGATGTTATTAATGTCACGTCAAGGGTCGTATTAAGAAGGCTTGTCCTAAGACAGCACCCCCTAAAGAACCCAAAGCACCGACAGCTACCACAAGCACTTTAATGAACCAATCTGAGTCTCCGCATGTTTCTGACACACATTGATGAGACTCTCTTTAAATGTCCTGGTAAAGCTAACCCTGTTGCAGAGGCGTTAAGTCGCAAAGGACAAATCCTGGCTCTTGAGTCAAGATCCACAGTTTCTCTTCAGGGTGTGTCTTTCAACAGCATGAAGAACTGGTACGCAGATTCCGAGTTTGGTAAGCAATGGTTGCAGGCTCTTGCTTCCCAAGGGTCTAGCAACTATCTCATTCATGAAGGTTTGTTGTATTTTCGTCACCGTCTATGTGTGTCGCCCTTTCTCAGGACAACCATATTGCTCGATGTTCATGACTCTCTCACGAATGGACACACGAGATTGAACACCAGTTTGAAGAAAATAGAAAGATTCTTTTATTGGCCTAAGATTGGAAAGGATGTGTTTCATTATGTCACACACTGCACCATTTGTCAAAGGTAAAAGCTCCTCCGGGTAAGCAGCAAGGCCTCTTGCTACCGCTACCTATTCCTGATGGCCCTTTTCAGGATATTTCTATGGATTTTGTGACTAACCTTCCACCTAGTTTGCATTCAAGGAACACGCAATGTTTGACAATTGTTGACCGTTTCAACAAGTTTTGCATCTTGATTCCTTGTAAGGCCACAGTAACCACACAAGATGTAGCATGGTTGTTCATAAAGCATTGGTACCCTCTCTGTGGTTTGCCAAAGTCAATTGTTTCAGATAGGATGTTAAGTTCACGTCCAATTTTTGGCGCGCACTCTTTGAAAATTTTGGCACTAAGCTAAATTTTTCATTAGCTTTTCATCCACAGTCAAATGGTCAAACAGAAATTTACAATAATTGGCTTCTGATGTTTTGAAGTCATATATGCATGATCAACAGTCTCATTGGTAGCTCTATCTCTCATTGGTTCAAGCAATTTTAAATGACTCTTATTCCTCTGCAATTGGTAGAACTCCGTATGAAGCAACTTTTGGCCGTCCATTACAGTCACTTTTGACTCGCTCAGTCTGTCAAATGTCTGATGCCAATGCTGAAAGTCAGTCGTTGGATCAGATTTCTGAGAGTGTGAAGCTTCAGCTAAGCAAGGCTCGGGAGTCTTACAAACGACAGGTTAACAAGCATCGTTAAAATGTTTCTATCAAGAAAGGGGATTGGGTTTATTTAAGAATCATGAAGCAACGTCTTAAGCAAGTCGGAAAGAAGTGTCCTAAGTTGTCTTTCAGAATGTATGGTCCATTTCAGGGAACACCTCCGAAGGACATTTTCGAAGAAGAAGAGCTCGAGATCATCGATGAAGCTGAAGTCATGGAGCCAGAGCAAGTGTTGTTGTATCGGTTTCGCCATGGCTCAAAGAAGCAAGTCAGACATTACTTTTTTGAAGTTCAAGGATCAAGGAACCCACGAGGCCGTGTGGGTGGATGAAGAGTTTTTCAGAGATCACCCAGAGTTGTTGGCGGACTACAAGGAAGCAGTGTAACAGGGAATGGAGGGAAAGACACCGCCCAAACGTTCTAAAACGGCGTTCCGAACAAGTCCCGTTCCCGAAACGGAGATGGAAACGGAACGCAGTTCCGGAACGAGATGTAACCGGAACGGTGTTCCGGTGGTGTTCCGGAATGGGGGGAACGAGGTGGAACATGAGGCGGAACGGCGAAACGCGTGGCGGAACAGACAAAAGTAGGCATTTGGGGGGAAAAAAGTGGGCTTTTGGGGGCAGATTTGGGGTTGTTAGGAGAACGTATTTGGTGCACTTTGAGGACAGGTTAGGGGGCAGTTTTGGAGTTGTTTAGGAGTTTATTTGGGACTAAGCTGAATGGAGGTAATTCAAGTCTTACTTTAGGTGGACCGTTCCGGCCCCGTTCTTGTTCCGCCCCCCCTCCTCCTCCCCTTTCTCGTCCCGTTCCGGACCCTCCCGTTCCCGTTCCCCGTTCCCCGTTCCGGGTAACTATGCAAGGAAGCCATGCAGCTCGGTACCAGTACCTCACCTTGAAAAGGAGGGGATGTCACGTGCACATCTACCCCTATGTGCATGTGGACAAGCTACTTCAGGTCTAGAGTTACGGTCAGCTTAGAAAGTGTTCTGGCACCTTTGTGAGCCTGTGAGCAGGCTGTGCATGTCCAAGCACTTAGAGTAGTTGCATATCCTCTTATTGCACACCCAGTACCATCCAACGTATGCATTGTTCAAGCAAAAGGTCCAATTCCCGGCCAATTTTGGGACAGTACATTTTCCACGCATTTTGGCACCCAGCTTTCCTCAGCTATATAGGCAGACATCGGGCGCCCAGTTTTAGCAGAAGAAGTTACAGCAACTTGCAGTGCTCCTTCTCAGCAAGACAAGACCAGCAGAGTGCCTAGCGTTTTCAACCAACAAGGACCACCTAGGGTTTTCTGTAGCACATCAACCCCAACGTTACCTGGCGTTTTCTGTTAGCAGATCGGCCCCAGCTGGCGTTTTCCTATAGCAAATCAAGCCTTGCGTTTGCAGTTCCATACCGCCATATCAGCCAAGTACATCAATGTTTTCAGTCTTCAGCACTTAGCCACGTCGTCGAGTAGTCGTCATCGTCGTCCTCGCCGACATAGTATCAAAGATCAGCAGAAAGTCAACGTTTTGTATATTTCAGCATTTCAGTCCTAGCGTTTTCAGATTTCAGCCCATCGTCGACATCGTCGACGAGTCCATTGCATCTAGACCATTGTCCTCTCTAGCCATAGAGAGGGGGGCCCTTGGAGGAGGGTTTGAGAACCGTTTGGTGTCGTATTCTTCTCTCTCTCTCTCTCTCTCTCTCTCTCTCTCTCTCTCTCTCTCAGCACCTTCATTCACAATAGCATTCATTTTGTTTGTGATCATTGCACTCTCTCACTAAAGGAACGGAAGGCTCTCCCTTCCGTAAGTAAAGGGAACCCTTGAGCACAGTTCGGAGCACTCATCTTGAGCAATAGCAACATTGCACTCTCTCTCTCTCTCTCTCTCAGCACCTTCATTCACAATAGCATTCATTTTGTTTGTGATCATTGCACTCTCTCTCTCTCTCTCTCTCTCTCTCTCTCTCTCTCTCTCTCTCTCTCTCTCTCTCAGCACCTTCATTCACAATAGCATTCATTTTGTTTGTGATCATTGCACTCTCTCACTAAAGGAACGGAAGGCTCTCCCTTCCGTAAGTAAAAGGAACCCTTGAGCACAGTTCGGAGCACTCATCTTGAGCAATAGCAACATTCACTTCCGCTGCACCTTACATCTCAAGTAGCATAGGATGCTTTCCTCTATAATGAATGAAAAGATTTCCAATGGCTGCTAGTTATAGAATATACATGACCACTACTTTAGATGGTAGGCCGAGAATGATTATGTACAATTTGTGTTGAAACATTTTGTGTACGATTCCAAAGGCTTGAAAGAAAAATGTCTTCTATTAGAGAATTTAATTTGCTAGCAACTTAAGTAACCATTTTCCATAAAAACTTACAGCACGTTCAGCTGTTCGTTGGTGGCGATCCAACCTGGCTCTTCGCCGCTCTGCAGATTCTCCCTCAACTTCTTGAAATTCACCAGCAGCAGGCACTGCTGGACCTGTAAATTGAAACAGTTTACGCCAGAGAATTCAACAAAGGAGCTCCCTAAAACTTGAGACCCATCAGATATAAAAAAATGAGACTTTCATATTTCTAAGACTCTTTTCACACGCTGAGAATATACACTATACATGCCTGAGTTGAACAAAAACATTCACCACATTTGTAGCAGTGTTGAAGATGCCAAGAAGTTCAATTGTTCCAAAATTAACAGTAAGAGCTCTAGACTTAACAACAAAAAGTTTGTGCACTTTCCCATTACCAAATAGAGACGTCCAGTCGTCGGTTGAGCTTGTTGGTGTTGCTTTTCTTGCGCTAGGAGCTGCAGTGGAAGTCCTTTGTGATCCTTCTGTTGAGAAACCTTTGCTCGACTGCCTCCCATCAGAAGTGCCCTGGAGCACCAGACAATCAGAACCATTTCTCAGTTGCTGATCCCACAAACACAGCTTACAACACAGCACCGAAGCCTACTTACTGTGGCCGGAGACCTCTGCCTAGGTGCACTAGCAGGCCGAGCACTTGATGCAAAAAAGGCCTCAAAATCATTCTCACTCCTTCGCTGCTGCTCTCTTGCAGCTGCTGCCCTTTCAGCTGCAGCTCTTTCCCTGGCTTCAGAGGCAGCCCGTTCAGCTGCGGCTTTTTCCCTGGCTTCTGCTGCTGCTTTTTCAGCAGCTCGTTCTCTAGCCTCAGCATTCACTCTCTCAACAAAAGCTCGTTCAGCCCTAGCTCTTGCCTCACTAGCTGCTCTCTCAGCAGAAACCCTCTCTCGAGCCTCTGCTGCTGCCCTTTCACGTGCCTCAGCAGCAGCCCTGTCAACAGCAGCTCTCTCAGCAGCAGCTTTCTCCCGGGCCTCTGCAGCTGCTCTCTCTCGAGCTTCTGCAGCTACCCTTTCTCGGGCTTCGGCAGCTGCCCTTTCTCGAGCCTCTGCTGTGACTTTCTCCACCGCTGCCCTCTCCCTAGCCTCAGTTGCTGCTGCTTGTTCCCGAGCCTCAGCAGCAGCCCGCTCAGCAGCAGCCCTTTGTCTAGCTTCAGCAGCTAGCCTTTCCCGCGCTTCAGCATTCGCTCGTTCAACAGCTGCCCTTTCAAAAGCTATTCTATCTTTCTCCCTCTCTCTTTCCCTCTCCCTCTCCCGTTCAATCTCTCTCTCTTTCTCCCTTTCCCTCCGTCGTTTCTCCCGCTCCTCTCTCTCATGAAGAGCTTTAGCCTCCATTTCCCTCTCCTCCTTTTCACGTGCTCTCTGTCTTTCTTCTGCTTCACGGAGCTTCTCTTCCCCATCATCTTTTGCTTCCTTGTGGTCTTCCAGTGTTTCCTCCGCTCTCAAACCTGACTCTCTCTCCTCCTTTCCACGTTCCCGGAGCTTAGACCTGGCCCTTTCCATGGCCTCTTTCATAGCCATAGCCGAGGCTGAAGCTGCAGCACTTCCCTCCATCATCTCCTCATTAAGTGTTGGCGCTGACATGTCCATTTTTGTTTCCTTTCTTGCTCTTGAGACACCCGAAGCGAATTGTTCCAATTCATCATAAGGGTTGCTTGCATTATTGGTGGCAGTGGATCTATTACTGAACTCAGATGCTCCTCTAGATGATGAAAGCTTGCCCGACTGTGGAGACTCATGCCGAGAGGAAGATTCCTTGAAACTTGACTCTCCTCTTAGTCCTGCTGCCCTCCTACTTGTATGGCCATGCTTTGAACCAGGTAAAGGGGGTCGCCTGGATGGTGGTGGCCCAGCAGTTGGTTCTGTTACTAACTTCACATCCTCTACCGAGATCCAATACTCATCAGCTTGCCTACTCTCAGCGACCTTGGGCAAGCGCACAGGCTCCTCAACATCATCATACACCTGCCGACCTCTCCTAATTGGAGAGTGAAATGAGGGAGCCTCAGATCGTTCAGGTGGCTTTGGACTACTTGAATCCCTTATATGTTCATTCATTCCATTACTTCTCGACTGGTGTCTGTTGACAGAATCCTCTTCTACTACAGTAGTATGTGATGGCGGCGAACTTGTCGTTTGATTTCTGCTTTTTGAAGAATGCATGGTCTCACGAGATGGCGATTGGGTCTTAAATAAATGTGGTGAGCTGTTTCCAGATCCATCAATGCTATCACTTTGATCACCATTTGAATATTGTCTGCGATGACTCCCTGAAGACTGGGCTGGACCTCTCATGGGCTCTGAATCTGAGAACTGAGAAAAAGATGCCTGGCCAGCTGATTGTGGTACATTGAAAGGGTCATCAACATGTATTACTTCAAACGGATCATTTGGTGACATCCCAAAGGAATTCTTCTCCGGCCCAGTGTAACTATTTTCAGAAGGCTTTTCAACTCCAGCTGGCCTGAACAATTTATGAAAGTGAAGACATAAAAACTTTCCAGTTTGAAAATAACATGTTTGCAAATTGGACAGTAATTTTTACTTCTTTTGACAAATGCTGGTTGTCTGAAGAATGAAGACAAAAACTCCCCAATCTAAGCGAGCTCTTTTGCACAATATGAGAAGGACTAGGCTTGATCAAAAAAACTTCATCCATTGAATACACACTCTTGGATAACACATCACATACTCAATCATCTATGGGACTAATAAAGAGATGTACCTGGGCTTGAGTGGCTCAAATCCAGGAAGCAGATCATCGAATGTGCTGAGCCCTGATAAAGGTGCAGATGAATCAAAGATGGGCTGTTGAAACCCGGATGTCCTTTCTCTTGTTTCAGATACCCCAAGTAAATCTTCGAGCACACTAGGGCTTGTCCCCACTGTAGAGCCTCCGCTAAAGACATCCTCATATACCACACCAGTACTCCTGATACCCGGAACACCCCCAAAAATGTCATCATCATAGAGTGGCGCATCGAAGACCGGAAAAGAGGAGCCTTTGTTGGAAGAAGACGAGGTGGTCGATGAGGGTTTGACTGGCATTCTAAAGATATCATCATAAGACTGTGAAGATGAGTTTTGCTGTGCAGAAGATGATGGCATTGGTGGGTATGATGGTGCAGCAAATTTGGGTGGCCCACCAAAGACATCATCATACATGGCAGGCATGTCAGAGGGAGCAGATCCATATGTGCTCCGCGGAGCAGGGAAACCATTGGAAGATCCAAAGAAGAATTCTTCATCCAAAGACTCACCCAAAATGGGGTTCGAGCTTCTGCTGTTGCGGTTCGATCCATTCTTTGGCTTGGGTACAGACGAAGTTCTCTGGATCGATGCAGGCGTAGAAGCTGGCGATGATGACGAAAATGGTGATGGCCCAGAAGGTTTCACAGAAGTCATGGGGGCCGATTTTCCCTGAGGCTTCAACCCATAGTCTCTTTGCAGAATATTTGCAAAATCATCCATAGTCGCGAAGCGGAAGATTGAATAGCACCTGGGCAGAGATCGGATTGGGGAGACAAAAGATGAGGCGAGACGGATCGGTATAAGGATCTGAGCATCAAGAAGAAAGGCTCTGTGCAGAGCCGCGTTAAGACAGAGATGAACTAATCTGGTAAGCAGGAAATGGAACTACAGGGAAAGCTGCGACCTTGGAGCTCCTTGCGATGGCGCACGGAGCTCCTCCACTAGACCAAAGAGCAGACGAAGGGAAGTTAACTTGACTCCTCCATGGTTAAAAGTGTACCCCACTAACTTGCATATTGCAATAGAGCTGGAAAGGAAAATTTGTAATTGTGAGGAGTCGTTGGTATGAACGTATCACCATGTCACAATCCTAGGAATATTGTCAATTGTGTCGCAACAAGGAAAAAGGTTACACTTGGTGCATCTCTTCTGCAAACATGGTTGGTGAAGTGTGTGAGTTCGAGCCCACTTTCATGCACGCAGTGAGACCCTCATCGCAGTCTAATGATGTGATGGCTAGATCAAGATATCTTAGCAATGTACGCTTTCTATGTAGCAGAAGTGAGACATTCCTAAATGTTTTAACGTTTCGATAAATTCTAAAACGAAATGGTGTTTTAAGCTTTGTGAATACCTTTACTTATTTGCACAAAGGTGTGCCCCCCACCCTCTTAAGACCCAAGTGAGCAATCTTATGGGTGCGTTATAATTTTTATGACCATTGAATCTGCTACTTCTATTTTATGGCTTGATTGAATCAACGAAGGAATTTATATGTGAATGCCTTTATATTATGAGTTTTGAAGGTGACTGCATCCCCTTTTATTAATGAGGAAGATGGAGTATCTAGAGCGAATGTAGTCCAAAAACACACAAAGAGGGAATTGCAAGCGCTCCCATAGCATCCACTAATAATCACTTTGACACATACTATTAGCTCACTCATGTTATTGCCTTGTACACGTTTTACAAAGTATATAGCCACAAATGGATATGCACTCATGACCTCCCTAAGGTGTTGTGCAAACCAAGATCCAAGCCCACCTAGATAACAATCTTTGAAACAAGAAAAGAATTGAAAAGCACTTATAGTATAAATAAGATGGATCAAGCGCAAGGTAGATGGTAATGATGGGTCCAACTAGAAGTGCACACATTAACATTAAGCTCTTGGCATTCATTGTGGATTGCTTTTATACGTCACACTAAGATAGTAAACATCGATTTATGTGGCATTTTGGCAAACAATTTACTAGCAAATTTATCAAACTAGAATTCGTATGCCAAATGCAATTGCATTTGGATGATTTGTAAAGATGTAGAGAAGGAGAGAGCTTGAGCTCTTGCAAGCACACATGCAGACAACCAAGAGAGCACACAATAGAGATGGAGGCTAAAAGTTGCTTCTTTCTTTTCACTACTCAAAATGACAAGAAGATTTACAAAAGATAAGTATGAAAATACAACATAAAGAAATGTCTATGTACAACAGTGAGTGTGAAACTATTAGCAAGTGAGCTGCAAAATAAGGGGCCATCACTCTCAGTAGGTAGAACATGTCGGTGAAAGTCTAGCTATAGTATCAGTACCGACAATCTTCGTGTTTGCTATCTTGGGCCAATGATAAATGTGGGTGAGAAGTAATCTAGGCGAACCATGTCTTGATCTTGATATATCAACACTCCCATTCAAACTCGATGCCATCTCTCGTACTCCAAGCATCATTCAAAACCACCTCAGCTTCTCTACTCCTGGGGCCTTCATGAAGATTTCTACAATTTTAGCATCTATCCTCACACACCTAAGGTTAATGTCACCATCCAAGAACATGTGTCTGATGAATTGGTAGTGCACATCAATGTACTTCGGCCTTGCTTGGAACACTAGGATCTATGCCAAGTGTGTTGGGGTGTAGGCCAGGTGGCCGTGGGAAACCACTCTTGTACACTTGATTCTCACCTAATCAATATAGGGAGAAAAAGAGGTAGAGTTGACTCTTCTCTTTCTTCTCCACTAACCCACACAGTGGCTGCCTGTGCATCTCCCCCTTCCCCATTTCTCTTCTTCCCCTCTCTTGCACACACTCCGTACGCGCTACACACGCTCATCAATTGGTATCAAAGCTCAGGCCATCCGACCCCGAGCCTCGGCTCATCGCGCATGCAGCAACCCCTATTGGGATTTGGGAAGCTTCGCAAGACTCTGCAGGAAAATTAAATCCCCCAACCATGGAATTGGCATTGCAATCAGGCAGTAGTAGCGAGCAGACCAAAGAGTGGACAGAGCTGAGAGCAGAGGAGCTTGCAAGGGATTGAAGAATCGAGCCATCTCAGAAGATCAAAGACTTTGGGGTAAAGCTCAAGATTTCCAATTTGCACACCTTTGGCAAG
The DNA here is from genome assembly GCF_014529385.1 of Adiantum capillus-veneris. Lineage (NCBI taxonomy): Eukaryota > Viridiplantae > Streptophyta > Polypodiopsida > Polypodiales > Pteridaceae > Adiantum > Adiantum capillus-veneris. The sequence goes on along the minus strand of NC_140948.1, from coordinate 25,197,158 downwards.
ATCTTGGTAGAGGAGGCTCCAATAGAGTGTGATGTTGTGATTGCGACACCTGATTCGGTTGTAGTCGCAGCATTGGGGTATGCAGCCAAGGCAGGGGTTCCTTTCCAGCAAGGGATTGAATTCGAGCAGCAGGAGCAAGTACATTTGGCAACGCTCTAGCATTACGAGCATCTTTTGAAGGCATTCAAAAGCAAGTTGAAGGCAGTTGAGAAAAGGAGGGAATTGGTTGTGTGGTTGTGTTGAACACACACACACACACACACACTCATTGTGTGTAGGAGACTGGTGCAAATCCAAGCATGGGATTTTTGGGCAGCCTGTATTGGGCAATAAGAGCCGTGAGCAGGTAGGTCGACAGAGCTTGGGGGGATTGAAGTAGGAAACTCAGGCAATCGAGCACAATTGGGGGGATTTGGATTGCAGTAGCCACACACACACACAGTGACTCAAGAAAACAAGGCTTGAGAGAGCTGGAACCGGGTAAAACAGAGCAAGAGAAGGCTTGCAAGTGATCTCGGGCCATGAGTAGGTGAAGTTGGGCAAACAAGCCAGGAACAACAGCATTGTGCAAGCAGTCGAGGCCAAGCAATGCAGTAATTCGTGCAGCAATGCCGTGAGCAGAGCAGCCTATGTGTGTGTATTCATGCAGCATTGACCAGGGCCGAGCAAGACGTCCACACACACACACACAGTGCTGCAAGGCAGCGAGCTTGTGATGGTGGTGGTACAAACACACACACACACACCCATAACCCCCTGCAGCTCGTCAGTTTTGACTGAGAAATCGTTTTTTTTTTTAAAAGCCATAAAACTTCTTTGTGTGCAAGGGCTCTCTCCCATGCGAGACCTCAACCAACCTCCCCTAATCACCTCGTAGTTAAGTCCACGAGCCCCCCCCCCGCCCGGACTCCTTGATCCCGCTTGAAACACAACTGACAGCGACAAGAAGCACTCTTTTCAGCCACCTTGGAGACAATAGCTTGAGAGAGAGTGAGAGAGACAGATAGAGAGCTTGACACCGTGCTTGCGAGCGAGCACAAGCGACCGAGTTCGACAAATTTGAGGCAATCTTCGTAGATCGAGCAAAATCTGCAATCGATACCGATCCGACTCGGTATTGACCACTCGAGCATTGGCTTTTTACGGCTATTCGGCTAGCCACTTGCGCCCGGCGGCGGAAGGCGACATCGACATCGACACCGCTCATGCGCACTGGCTCGACACTCCTCATTGCGGCGGATTTCCGACTTCCGACCCACACCGGGCGCTTCCCCACACTAGCGCGTTCCCGCAATCGAAGATCGTGCTTGCGACATGCACGGGTGAGGTACCTCTATCATGGAGAAGTGACACCCGGCATCAGCACCGAGCGCACCAATCGCCCTGTAGTACACAGTTTACGGATACGACAACTTTGGCGGCTATTCGACTAGCATATTTCTGCCCGGCGGCAGAAATCGGCACATAGCGACACCAACACGCAGGTTACAAGCTACAGGGGGTTTTTCAACCCATTCACTCACAGATTCTCCAGGTTACCAGACACAGCGCTTTGACGATTTGGCAGTCATTTTGACAGCAGATTCTCTGCGGACACATGCGTTGACAAATGCATTTTGTTGTGAGCACACCTAGTGCTACTGAGCTCTTTTGAGAGCAGATATCCCCGCAGGGATCACTTTCACTGCATGCAGTAGTTCTTGGCGCTTGTTTGAGCGCGATTTTACTCATGTACGTTGAGTTGCGGACACTGCCCACTGTACTACGTGTGGACCCATTTTTGGCTATTTTGGCAGTTTTCCCAGCCGTTTCTGAGACTCGGACCGGAAGAGCCCTTTCTGAGACTGTGGCTAGTCCATTTGTGTCTGCATTAGCCTTTTGGAGGGTCGATAGCGTAAGGTTTTCTTTGAGCTGGGGTGTGCTCGAATGTTGAGACACTTTTGGTGATACAGGTAGCTGGAGTTCCCCTTTACGGTACCCTCGCCATAGGATATGTATCTGGACGGTTATTTATGCTTTTGACACCGAGTTGGCACTCACATAGCAGTTGTTTTGTGCAGCAGATGCCCAGTTAGTGCAGTTGGCACATTTATACGCATTTTGAGTTGAGTTTTGACTCCTTATACAAAGGAGACTCTGCCGGATTTACTTCCCGCGAGTCGTGACTTCCATTGTTGGCACTTTTGAGTCTATTTCGGTTGAGGTCTTACTCCCGCTACAAAGGTTACTCTGCCCAAATTTCTACAGCTTCTCGCCATAGTTTGGCACCTCTCAAACCCTCTTATCAGCAATGGCTTCTTCTTCAGAAAAGGAGGAGTATTTCATTCGGAAGTTCGATGGCAGCAACTTCACCATGTGGAAAGAGCGCATGAAAGATGTTTTGATAAACAAAGGCCTCTCAGAACCGTTGAAAGAGCGCGCAGAGGATGATGATTATACACAAGCTCAATGGGAGCTTTTGGATGCAAAAGCCATGGCTACGATACGTCTACATCTAGCCGAATCAGTCTTCTTCACTATCATAGGGAAGAAAACAACCAAGGAACTTTGGGATAGCTTATGTTCAGCATGGGAGAGCAAAAGTGCATCCAACAAAGTTTTTCTCATGAAAAAGCTTATGAAGCTCAACATGAAAGAAGGTAGCACAGTTTCCAGTCATTTAAATGAGTTCAACTCCTTGTTCAGTCAGCTGACATCTCAGGGCTTTAAGGAGTTTGACGATGAACTCAAGTCTATCTTCTTATTATGCTCTCTACCCAGTTCATGGGACATCTTTTGCACAGCCATTAGCAATTCAGCTCCGAATGGCAAGTTAGAATTCAATGCTGTCACAGATGCGTTGCTTACTGAAGAGATTCGTCGTAAATCTCTCGATAATGCTAGTCATGGAGATGCATGTATGGCTGGCAGTTCAACAAAGCCAAGAGGCCGTGACAGGAACAAATACAAAAGCAAAAGTAGAGAGCGGAATCCTCATAGTCCTAGCAGACACAGGAACCAAAGTAAAGACCGCAATGCCAAAAATGTCGAGTGTTACTATTGCCACAAGAAGGGTCATTACAAAAAGGATTGTCACAGTTTCCTAAGAGATCAGAAAAACATGCAAAAGGATAATTCTGGTAAAGGCAAAAGTACAGTAAAAATTGAGGAGCTCAACATTGTTGAGTCTCCCATGCCTACCACTGCAGTAGAGGATGCTCCTCCGCCAGTGATGCTAATTATGCCCACAAAGATTCATGCCGAGGTGACAACAGATGCCTCAGATGTTCTCATTTTCCCCTTTACGGTACCCTCGCCATAGGATATGTATCTGGACGGTTATTTATGCTTTTGACACCGAGTTGGCACTCACATAGCAGTTGTTTTGTGCAGCAGATGCCCAGTTAGTGCAGTTGGCACATTTATACGCATTTTGAGTTGAGTTTTGACTCCTTATACAAAGGAGACTCTGCCGGATTTACTTCCCGCGAGTCGTGACTTCCATTGTTGGCACTTTTGAGTCTATTTCGGTTGAGGTCTTACTCCCGCTACAAAGGTTACTCTGCCCAAATTTCTACAGCTTCTCGCCATAGTTTGGCACCTCTCAAACCCTCTTATCAGCAATGGCTTCTTCTTCAGAAAAGGAGGAGTATTTCATTCGGAAGTTCGATGGCAGCAACTTCACCATGTGGAAAGAGCGCATGAAAGATGTTTTGATAAACAAAGGCCTCTCAGAACCGTTGAAAGAGCGCACAGAGGATGATGATTATACACAAGCTCAATGGGAGCTTTTGGATGCAAAATCCATGGCTACGATACGTCTACATCTAGCCGAATCATTCTTCTTCACTATCATAGGGAAGAAAACAACCAAGGAACTTTGGGATAGCTTATGTTCAGCATGGGAGAGCAAAAGTGCATCCAACAAAGTTTTTCTCATGAAAAAGATTATGAAGCTCAACATGAAAGAAGGTAGCACAGTTTCCAGTCATTTAAATGAGTTCAACTCCTTGTTTAGTCAGTTGACATCTCAGGGCTTTAAGGAGTTTGACGATGAACTCAAGTCTATCTTCTTATTATGCTCTCTACCCAGTTCATGGGATATCTTTTGCACAGCCATTAGCAATTCAGCTCCGAATGGCAAGTTAGAATTCAATGCTGTCACAGATGCGTTGCTCACTGAAGAGATTCGCCGTAAATCTCTCGATAATGCTAGTCATGGAGATGCATATATGGCTGGCAGTTCAACAAAGCCAAGAGGCCGTGACAGGAACAAATACAAAAGCAAAAGTAGAGAGCGGAATCCTCGTAGTCCTAGCAGACACAGGAACCAAAGTAAAGACCGCAATGCCAAAAATGTCGAGTGTTACTATTGCCACAAGAAGGGTCATTACAAAAAGGATTGTCACAGTTTCCTAAGAGATCAAAAAAACATGAAAAAGGATAATTCTGGCAAAGGCAAAAGTACAATAAAAATTGAGGAGCTCAACATTGTTGAGTCTCGCATGCCTACCACTGCAGTAGAGGATGCTCCTCCGCCAGTGATGCTAATTATGCCCACAAAGATTCATGCAAAGGTGACAACAGATGCCTCAGATGTTCTCATTTTCACTTCAGATCTCACCCCATATGCTTTGGTTGCACAGGATGAGGGTTATGCACAGAATTGGATCCTTGATTCTGGTGCAAGTTTTCATGTCACACAGCATAGAGAGTGGTTTTCCTCTTATGCATCCATGCATGGAATAGTCAAGCTTGGTGATTCCTATGAGCTTGATATTATTGGCATTGGTGATTTGAAACTTCAAATGCATAATGGCACTACTTTGGTGCTACAGAATGTCAGACATGTGCCCAAGCTTACGAAAAGCTTGCTTTCTATAGGGCAATTGGATGACATTGGCTACACTACAGGTTTTGGTAATCATTCTTGGATGATCCGCAAGAACAACCTTATCATGATGAAAGGCAATAAAAACGGATCCCTGTACTCTTTGTTTGTTTCGAGTGTCGACGAACACTCTATCTATGTTGCCGAGCTGCCGTCTCCTAAGTTGTGGCATAGCTGGCTAGGGCATATTAGCCAAAAGGGAATGAAAACACTTCAGCGTTTTGGCTACTTACATGTGTTAGATTACACGGACTTTCCATTGTGTGAGCATTGTCTGTATGGCAAACAGACTAGATTGACATCTTCGCCATTGAATAAGAAACTAGGCGAACCTCTAGACTTGGTGCACAGTGATTTGTGTGGTCCAATGCCACATAAAACTCTAGGGGGGGCGAACTACTTTCTCACATTCATAGATGATTCTACCAGAAAGGTGTGGGTGTATCTCCTTAAGCATAAGGAAGAAGTCTTTTCGATTTTCCAAAAATTCCTCGCCATGGTTGAGAACCAATCCGGAACAAAGCTCAAAGCTTTTCGCACGGACAATGGTGGAGAATACGTCTCCACAGAGTTCAAGGATTTTTGCAATAGAAGAGGCATTCGGCGGCAGTTTGCTGCTCCATACACACCTGCACAAAATGGGATAGGTGAAAGAATGAATCATACGATTCAAGAGCCGGTTTAGGGTTTAGAGTTGTCTCTATGATGTCTATGGCAAAGCTTACTCCCGAATTTTGGGGGGAAGCTGTTCTGACAGCAGTGCACATCATCAACAGGTCTCCTAGTTCTCCTTTGAATTTCAAAATTCCAGAGGAATTATGGACTGGCAAAAGTCCAAGCTATGATCATTTACGTGTCTTTGGATGTGAAGCATATGCACATGTGCCCAAAGAACTTCGTCGGAAGCTAGATCCCAGATCACACAAATGCATCTTTATTGGCTATGGTGCAAACGGAGAGATGGGATATCGTCTCTGGCACCCAGAATCAAACAAATTCATTCGTAGCTCACATGTGATTTTCAATGAATGAAAAATGCACAAGAATCCCATCAAAGATGTTGAGTACAGACGTGTTCGTTTTGAGGATTTAGCCTCTGAACCAACTCAGTTCAGTACTGTTGCACCCACTCCTCAAGTGCAAGATACTACTATTGCTCCGGAGAGAGCGGAGTCCAGCAGTCAGGCACTGAGACGCTCTGAGAGAGTATCACGTGCGCCCAAGCGGTTTGAGCCGGGTATACACCACATTTTGGTCACTGACAATGGAGATCCAACCTGCTACAAAGAAGCTATACAAATGGAGGATAGTGTTAAGTGGGCGTAGGCTATGCAATCAGAATACAATTCGATTGTGGCTAATGAGACATGGGATTTGGTTGAATTACCAAAAGGCAAAAATGCTTTACCTTGCAAGTGGGTATACAAGAAGAAGTATACAACGGAAGATCCCGAGCCTAGATATAAGGCTCGTCTAGTTGCCAAGGGTTTCAAGCAGCAAAAAGGTGTGGATTTTGATGAGATTTTCTCTCCAGTAGTCAAGATGACTACACTTTGCACCGTGATTGGCTTGGTTGCTATCCAGGACATGGAACTTGTCCAAATGGATGTGAACACAACATTTCTTCATGGGGATCTAGATGAAGATGTCTACATGAAACAACCAGAGGGCTTCGTATGTGAAACCCAAAAAACCGCGAGGACCGAATTAGTTTGTAGACTTAAAAAGGCACTCTATGGCCTCAAGCAAGGTTCAAGGCAATGGTATCAAAAATTCGACAAATTCATGCAGTCTCAGGGTTACATTAGAAGTAAAGAGGATCACTGCTTATACACAAAAAGTTTGAACGATGGTTCTTTAATCATCTTGATCTTGTATGTAGATGATATGCTTATCGTAGGCAAATCAATTGATGAAATCAATCAGTTGAAAAAGATGCTAAGCACTCAGTTTTCCATGAAGGATTTGGGAGATGCCAATCACTTTCTTGGTATGCACATCAAGAGAGACAGGCAACGTGGAATTCTTGAATTATCTCAAGAAAAGTACATTCACAAAGTCTTGCAACATTTTAGTATGCAGGGGGGGAAGTCATTGAGTACCCCAATGCAAGAATACTCCAAACTTAGCAAGGAAAACTCTCCCAAGACAGTGGCTGAGAAAGAGGAAATGGAAAAAGTACCATATTCTTCAGCAGTTGGTAGTTTGATGTACGCTATGGTAGCCACAAGACCAGACATTGCACATGCAGTGGGAGTGGTTAGTAGGTACATGGCAAACCCTGGCAAGAAGCATTGGGAAGAAGTGAAGAAAATCCTCAGATATTTGAAAGGTACAGCTAGCAAGTGTTTACGCTTCGGAAACAGTGATGCATCTATTGTAGGTTACACGGATGCAGATTATGCGGGTTGCGTGGATCGTAGAAGATCCACATCTGGCTATGTGTTCATGTTTGTTGGAGTAGCTATCTCTTGGAGATCGTGTCTCCAAGATTGCACGTCTTCATCTACCACTGAGGCAGAATATGCTGCTGCGTCTAACGCCAGCAAGGAAGCCATATGGTTGGTTCGTCTAGTGGGAGATTTGGGCATTCACAAGGTTCCAGTACTACATTGTGATAGTCAGAGTGCCATTGCTTTGGCAAAGAATCCAGTGTTTCACTCAAAGTCGAAACACATAGAGGTCAGATACCATGTCATACGAGATGCATTGGCTGGCAAGCGTATCGAGCTTGTCAAGGTTCACACTGACGACAACCCCGCAGATGCTCTCACAAAGAGCTTAGTCTCGGAGCGATTTACACATTGTATAGAACTTATGGGTGTAGGATGAAGCCTCGGCAATGCTTCATCAGTTTTGTCTAGACTAACTATACTAATGCCACTATTGGCCACCATGACCTTCAAGTGGGAGGTTGTTGGGGTGTAGGCCAGGTGGCCGTGGGAAACCACTCCTGTACACTTGATTCTCACCTAATCAATATAGGGAGAAAAAGAGGTAGAGTTGACTCTTCTCTTTCTTCTCCACCAACCCACACAGTGGCTGCCTGTGCATCTCGCCCTTCCCCATTTCTCTTCTTCCCCTCTCTTGCACACACTCCGTACACGCTACACGCGCTCATCAAAGTGTATGATGTTGAGTTTGTCATGATAAATGAAAACCTGCCTCTAAATGTGAATGTGGAACTTTCCAAGTAGCATCTGCAGCCATGCTACCTCACATGATGCCATTGCAGCACCCTTGTACTTAGCTCTTGTACTCTATTCCACATGATAGCAGCACTCTAAGCAAAAACATAAACCCGCTTGTAGATCATGGATCAAATAGACTAGGAGCAAAAACATAAACATGTTAGTAGATCATCAATCAGTGACTCGAAGCCCACCAATCCGCATCCATGTTCCAATATATAGCTACAATTGTGTGTCAGTCTACTAGAACGGTGCATAATCCAAGGTAGCATTGTAATAGGCAAATATGCATCTCACTGTTTCCAATGTGGCTTTCTCGAAAGCAGTATAAACTGACTCTCAAACCCAACTATGTCACTCAAATCTAGTCAAGGGATTGCCAAATAGATCAAGCTACCCACAACCTTCTTGTACATGGTGACATTCTTAACCTATGCTAGCTCTCATCTTCAAAATGTGTTTCAAGGGCATAGAAATAGAATTACAAATATCCATACCATACTTTGACAACATATCCAATGCATATTACAATTGTGATAGCCATATGCCCTCTTCTGTGCAGATGATCTCAATTCCCAAAAAGTATTGTAGCTCACCCAAATATTTCATTTGACATTCTTGCTTCAAGTGAATCTTTACATGCTCAAATTTAGCCTCATGGTTGCCTCCACAAATCAAATCATCCACATAGATGCATACAATCATTATCCACTTTAGCCATACAAAAACCAATAATAACCAAATATGTTGCAATCCTTTCATACCAAGCTCTAGGTGCATGTTTATCTTCTTAAGTATCTTTTTTTTTACCTTCATACATATTTGGGGTGACTCAAATCCTCATATCACTATGGTTGCTCTAGTTACACCTTCTTGCATGTCACCATGCGAGAACAGAGTCTTCACATCCATTTAATGCAAATTCCAACCCTTTGACAAAACCACCACAATAATAGCATGAATGGCAGCTATCTTAGCTATGGTGTCAAGACACCGGCAAGGCCGGACAAGACAAGGGCAGGTGTGGAACGGGGAGTCCAACTAGGGCAAAGGGCCAGGGGCTTGCCTATAAAAAGGGTGGTTGGGTGGTGGACTCTCATACCCTAGTACCCCTTGTCTTACACTGGTATCAGAGCCATGGAGGAGGGGGGAGAACAGTTGCATGCATGCTCATGCTATCTCTTTCTCTTCCCAACTCTCTCTCTCTCTCTCTCTCTCTCTCTCTCTCTCTCTCTCTCTCTCTCTCTGGGGGCAAACCGTCATGGCCTGAAGGAAGCAGCTTGTAAGGGTTCGGTGGAGGAATTCTGTGGGCACGGTCCCTTGGTGAGAGGCTGAAGACGGGAAGGGGGCGACCGTGTGCAGGTGCCCTAGGAGCGGGATGGATCGAGCGGCGCATGGCGGGACAGGCCGCTTGTGCCGGGATGGGGGGAGAAAATCACCTGCACGAAATTGAATGTTAGTGAGCTTGGCAGGTGCGCACCACCAGGTAGAGCAATTCCCGTTGCAGGGCCTTGGGCATTCAAGCTCTACGTTGCGCGCATGGAACTCATCTCAGCGGCCACGCAGTTCTGCAGATCACCATCGCTGGTTTTTTTTTAAGCTCTTTTTTCTCTTTAGGTAAAAATTTTCAAAAAATAAAATTGGCCATCCCTTGGGTAGGGGCAAGGCCCCACGCCTGGTTACGCTTGAAAGGGTCGGGATGCTCCAGAGCCACGTGCGCTTCACAATACGGCCTCGGCCAAGGTGCTGACACAAACAAAATTTTCTGTATATTTTATACGCAGAGAATTGCAATCTCTCCATGGCGGGATTGAAAGCGGAGTCCAAGGCATGCATGACGAGCAGTGCTCAGGAAGCAAGGCTTCCAGTTCACCATGACATTAGGGAAACAAGGTTTCTCATTTCGACATGGATTGGCAATCACATGGATTTGGAGAAGCTTCAAGCTGCATCCGCTAATGTTCCATGCAGTTCTTACGTAGAACATGCATACAATTTTAATCTCCGTCTCGACTCATGCACGAAGTCAAACACGAATGGTGACAGCTTTTAGGCCTGCACGCACTCGTGATACAAAAAGTTTGAGGGGCTTACACCTCGGTTTATCCGACAATTGAAAGCGGGCCACGGACCTCGGTATGAATTACGACTGGCCAAAGTAGGCCAACATCAGCACATGATTGCGACGCACCGCTTTGAATACACCATATTTGAATACAAGAACAGAAACAAGGTAACCTCTTCAATTTTGTTTTAATCAGGTTGATTATCCTCATGGTTTATGCAGGGCGGCAACGTTACCTAGCCTAGCAGTAATGGTCAATAAGGTTATGACTGCTATTGCCATTAGTAAGACTCTATGCAAGGGTGCTAATGAGCACGGCCGGTGTAGTCCAATGTTGGGTTACCATTTTCGTACTATTTGCAGTTTCCCCTCGGTAACACGTTCAATTTTAGGGTAGACAAGATTGGTTGGCAAGAGTGCTTAATGAGGTACGCAATTGCTTTTGGGTTTATTGTCATCTGCATAACTGGTTACGGCATTCTGGTCATATCTCTACATAAGGTAATATATGAGAATGGTGTCATGCACTTACCATACATCTTTTGATCATCGACCATGAATTGATGTAACAACAGTGGGGTTGTCAATTGCTTATGAAGCATTTGACCTAGATGGAACATGCACCACCCCTCTTGCATATATCTAACATGCATCAAAGGAGACATGCATGGCCTCTTACTGGACTTGAAAAAGGAAGCAAGTTCCTCGGCATGGCCGACTCTTTGTCACAGTTTTTACACGTTGACGGAGGATGCTTATACAGCACTGATTTCAGCACAAAGATATTTATGTGAAGCAAGGCTTCAATCTACGACTCTTAAATTGAGATTTTTCTCGTTTGGGGTATGCTATGAGCACACGCTTTTGGGGAATTTCTCCATATGCCTTCAGGATATTTCAGGCCAACTTTCTCTCGCGCAATGGAGATGAAGATCTACATTTGAGCGAGTTTTTCTTCCCACATCTCAAGACAACTGGTTACAGCAGGATGACCAGGTTAGACTATGTTCATTATTGTTTATTTTTTCCATGTTTATACATTTACATTGGAACCTAATGCTTTTGTACAAAGCAAAGTTCTTTGACATTTTTTCATGAAGCAAGGCTTCTCCCTTGTGCCAAGGTACTGCCCAATGACTTGGAATCACGAGCAGTGGCACACAAGATTGACAAACTGGCAAAATAGGGAATACCACCTCACAAAATCTCAACCAGTTTAAATTGTGCAAGGCACTAATGGTTTTGGCTCTCATGTTTGAGGCCATCACTCTCGACAGGGGCTTCACAATCTGTATGCACGGCATGCTAACCAGGTGGCATAAATTCCACCACTTCAGAGATTACGCTTCCGCTATCACACCAGGCACTCTGTCACAGACATACTAAGTTCTGAAGTTCTGAATAGTTTAAATTTATGGTTGTTGTCAACGCACACTACCACTAAATGGAACCTAAATCTATGGCATATTTCACAGGCAAAGTGCCATATTAAGTCATTTTTCTAAAGTCACAACCCCATACATGGTAAGAGGGTCAAGTGGTGGCTTATGTTTTTTGTTCCCTCTCTCGATGAGAGTGTTATACAGACAGATTGTTTCCTGCTTATAGGATAAGCGGCAAGTTCGGCATAAGATGTGTCAGAGGACACAAATTGGGCACAACACATACAAACTCAAGGAAAGTTCCTTAGCCCAACATCTTCTCTCTCTCTTTCTTATTTCTCTCCATGAATAATGAAAACTTTCTACGCAGTTTTTGATACATTTTTTGTTTGGGAGTCATCATGAGCCAAGGTGCTTTAACTCTCAGCTAGAAATTGGGCAAGACGCCCTCTACATTAGTCTTCATTGTTTCATCGATTGAACACTAATGGCCATAGGGTTATGAGCATGGCCATACGGGTTATGAGCCACACACACTGACTAAGAGTCGTTGTCAAATCTCGGGTATGACCCAACGGTTGGCATTCCGTGGGGGATTGTTCTTAAGACCGAACAGATCTACCCACGGGACTACACAATGACGTTAATGGACAAGCAAGTGTCTTGTCATTCCGGAGATTTATGGTGTCATTTTTGCACGACACAGTTTCAATGCGACACTCAAGTCGAGTATTTGATAACCACAAACTCAACTCGGGTGATTTCTACCATGGATTGTAGATACAACATACCGTTGCGACAACATGGCTGTCCATAAGAGCTAGAGTTCCACTTGTGTGGATCTCCTGCTCTCTTTATAGCACTACGAGTGTCTCTGGACACATTGTTTTGGGGTACGATCCCGTGGGTGCTTACTAAATCACCCCATAATGATGGAGGATCACAGTTGATCTATCCTCGTTATACTTTCAAGGAAAGAATTCCACACTATACCACGCGGTAGCAGACAAATTCACCTTCTCAAGTTGATTCCAAATCATTCTGTACACGGGTGACTATGTTGGTTACCTTACCTACTAATCGAGCAGTTTCTACAAAGAGTCTTACCAAAGGGTTTGACTACGTAGATTCTAATCAAAGGGTTTGGATTGCAACGGCAACACCTAGGGTTTCCGATGCAATGTTGCTTGTTTTTTCACACGTGGACGATGTGTTCCTCTGTATTTGAATATGGGTAAGTGAACATTCAGTTCAATCTCTAGGTACGCATCTATTGATTTGGTGTTATTCCAGGTTTTAGTATGCATTGCTTGGTTTTTTCAAGTCGTTTAAATACACTTGAATATTTCAGTGCCATGCTAAGGGCATGTCAAAACAAGTATTTTGGGCCGTAGTGTCCAATGTGCATTATGTTGTTATGAATCCACTTGTAGGATTCGATTTGGCACATGTGGTCACATGGGATACAACATGGTCTAGGGACTCAAGGAGTTCGGTTTAGCTAGTGTGGAGCAATGAATGAGGGTCCCTCTCACTCTTGTCGCAGAGTGTTTAGAGTTACCTCCACACACAAGTACATTTTGTACTTGACAGATGTTCTTTTTTATACATCCTTACATGAGACATATTCCACATGTGGAGAATATGAGTCTCTGGACTGACACTGGCACCATTATTTCAATTATGTGTCACGACAAAGTCCCTAGGTGCTGGTCACATCTGTTTTCTAGACCATTTTTAGCACGACGTATCAGGAGCAATTTCGTGGCCAAAAATTGTCGGATACTTAGAATGACTTGTTAAGGTACAAGTACTGCTAAACAACATTACAGATGGTTGTTTATACATACAACAAATGAAAAAGTTTCATTGATTGTACCTAGAAGTGATCACTGTTTCACCTTCTATTATGGTTCAGACGTTTAAGCAACGCTTGCAAAAGACTACAAATGAAAGTATTTAGTTTCTTTTCAGAAGTTCTATTTACATTCCTGTTAATGTGTGCTAGGTACATCACATTTGCCATGAGTATTGGCAAGAATTACCACGAATATACAGGTTCGGATTTGTTTTTTGCTAAATGCATGCACACTAGGTGTTATGGGTCCTAGTGTTTAGCAAAGGCTGATTTGGAACGGCATGCATATTCCTCAAGTTGTTGCTTATGAAGCATTTTGCACTCTAAGTGCAGTATCTCTATGACATTACTTTTTAGGTCTACCAATCACCAATAGAGGTCATGGCTCGGTTTGGATGCTTGTAGATTTTTCAAGTTAACCACGAGGGTTATTCATTCCATTGTTGATTCTTCAGTAATGTGGTACGATATTGTTATCCCGTTTACCAGCCATCTGGAAAGTCTGGCTGTAAAACCGTGGGGAAAACACATCTCAGTACTGTCACTTATCCAAGGGGATATGCAGATTACAAAGTGTAATCTTGTGCTAAAGGATATGCAAGTGCGTACGTTAGCACCAAGCGATCCAATTAGTAAGCATTTATTGCTCTTCTTGGAGTTTACTTACTATCAGTTAATGCATGTTACGACTTGGTAGTCTCTTCATGTATAAGTCAGGTTCTCAACCTTCACACTCGTTAGGGTGGGGTTGTTTATTGATGAAATTTGAGAACAAGTCAAGGACTTACACTTGGTTGATGATTTAGGTCAACAAGTTACTTTCACACTAGGCGGTGTGGAACGGGGAGTCCAACTAGGGCAAAGGGCCAAGGGCTTGCCTATAAAAAGGGTGGTTGGGTGGTGGACTCTCATACCCTAGTACCCCTTGTCTTACACATGGAGCTAAACTTCCTCTCGTAATCAATTCCATATGTTTGTGCATAGCCTTTTGCTACCAATCTGGCTTTGTACCTATTCACAACACCATTTGCATTATGCTTCACCCTGTAGACATATTGCCGCCAATCACATCCTTCCATTGTGGCAATGACACTAAATCCCAAGTCTCATTTGCATCAAGCATATCCCTCTCCTCATCTATAGCTTGATGCCACTTTGCATGTCCAACAACAAGTGGATTCTACATCCTACTCACTCTTCACCGTTCATGCACAATGGCAAGCTACATAGCTATCATACATCAAATGTTGCACACGATTTCTCACTCCATTGAAGGTAAACTAGACTCTTCATCAAGGCGTTGCTTTGAGGCCCTCAAACACCATCATCATGGTATACACCCGAATTTGGCATCCTTTGGGTTTTATCAACCTTTTGTTTCCCTTTCCTTGAAGGTAAACTATACTCTTCATCAAGGATTTTCTCTAAGGCCCTCGAACATCATCATCATGGTATACACCCAAATTTGACATCCTTTGGGTTTTATCAACCTTTTCTTCCCCTTTCCTTGATACATAGGATAAATTAGCAAGACTTATCTTATCACACAACTTACAACTCCATGGGTTTTAAGCATGACTTGTCATAAAATATAATATCTAACTTTACCAAATGATTTTCTCGTATTAAAATGATCATTAATATGGGAAGATAAAAGGGGAACAAAAGTGAGGATATAGATATGTGCTTCTAGACCTATCTCAATAGCAGACCAAAAGGAGAAATGGTTGCATCTCAATAGGGGTCCAAAAGGAGACAGTCTACCAAAGAGCAATGTGCAATAAGTGCTTCTAGATTTACCTCAGCAAGGGACCAAGAGGAGAAATGGTTACATCTCAATAGGGGTCCAAAAGGAGGTAGTCTATCAAAGAGCAACGTGCATCTAATGGAGCTTAAAAGACCTTAGGTTTAGCTTCATTAAAGACCTACAAAAGTTAGCGTTAAAAAGTCCTATGACCTGAGTCAAGCTAGGACCTTGAGATGGGAATCGTACCCAAGCATGAGGTCCTTGTCGGCTTGCTAACTAAAGTGCTTAAAGTGTTTGTGGCAACCTTGCCCAAGCTTGAGGTGATTCTCATACTTAAATGACTAAGTTTCTTGAAGTGTTCAATTCAAAGATAAACTCTTAAGAGGCATAAACGGTTTCCATGCTTAAATGACTAAGTGCTTGAAGTGTTCAATTCAACTTAAGAAGCATAAAAGACACATGTTAAGATTCCCCCATTCGGGTCCTCATCATGTGCTCGAGTCCTATTGGATAGGCTTTAAAAGGTTCCAATGAGAATTTAGATGCATAAAAATAAATAATTAAGTTCTTTCTCTCAAAGAGGACACATGTCCAAATGATATAATTAAGTATACGAGAGAGAGAGAGAGAGAGAGAGAGAGAGAGAGAGAGAGAGAGAGAGAGAGAGAGAGAGAGAGAGGTGGACCAAGCAAGAGAGGGGGGTATACTCTCCCACACAAACACACACACTCTCTCATTGTGTGAAGTGCAAAGTGCAAGAGCTCCATCTCCTTCTCCAAGCTTGTTGAGAAGTGGAGAGCCTACACCAACACTCTTGGCTATGGAATGCAAATCCAACCAAGAGCCATGCTTCAATGCTTAAGCTTGCCATATTTTTCATTCTCATTACTATGCTATTATGCTATGCTAAGCAAGAAGAGTGAGATAAGTGAGGAACTATTTCTTTCTCTTATGAATGATTCTTCTTCCTCTTCCCTACCCTCATTCCCCGCTAGCTCTCTCCACCTTCGAAGGTGTTTGAGGCCTTGGGACTGAGGCTTGGGATAGTTAATGCTTTTTGAAAAGTTTATGTTATGCTCGTGATGCATGAAGCTTTCCATCTTCATAGCATCACCAAGGTCACAAGTAACACAAAGGTTGTATTGTACCAAGTCTCTCTTAATGGGAGAATCTATAATACAAACGCCTTTTGGAGGGGGAACCGGCTCCAAGTAAATCCGGTCCTCAACTATTGTCATGTTCTCTAATACTCTCTCTCTGGCAAAAGTATTATTCATGCCAAGTTGATTAAGTACTATGTTTATGTTGCTACCATCAATTAAGTTCACCCTCTATGTTCTCAAAGTGATCTCACAAAAATGCTCACTTTAATTCTCTTTAATCCGCTATTCTCAAAGTTCATAGGCCATTTCCATTACATTGGTATCAGAGCATTTGGTTTCTCTTTTCTTACTTAAGAAGGTCGGTCCTTAAGTAGCCTATTAATGGTTGATTTTGTTAATTATATTAGGGTACGTGGGACTGGGATCTATTATTGGTTTTGTTGAGCCCACTATGTGAGATATGATGCACACCTCGGGAGATTTGGTCTTGATAATGGGGTCTTTTTAGACTTGCCTACGGCTTTACCATTATTGAGCCATAAGAAGTCCAAAAGGAGCTATCCCTTGGCAATTATGCTATGTTAGACCTACTCCACTATTCTCTATAATTAACCAATTTGAGCCGTGGGTGTAGATACTTAAGTGCTTATTTTCAAAGGCTAAGAGGAGTAGCAACTAAGGTTTTGAATTGCCAAAGGATACACTAAGTAAACACATAAGTATAATTAGCATGGCTGACAATAACAAAGAAAGTAGAATGAACATTGATAACTTTGATTTTGCACATGAAGGTGCTAATGATGATGCCCCCATGTTTGTTAATTATTTTGTTACTAGGTTGCATCAAGTTATGGGCAACCCTATTTTACAAGCCGAAGTTACTCAACAACTTTGTGCTTATGGAGAGGAGGAATCCAAAGAATGAGAAAGAAAGAAATCCCTAAGTTCCTCTGAAAATGTGGCTCCATGAAGATGGCAGTCTAGACGGTTGCCAACATTCTCCCAAGAGGGAATGGTCAACCCATAGGCCTTCTCCTCGTCACTCCGAAATGGAAGAGAGGAAACAAAGGAAGAAAAAAGCAAGAAAGAGGTCACCATCTTCTCCTTCTTCTTCATCTTCCTCCTCTTCCGATGAGAGCAATAGTTATTCTCCTAGAGAATACAAGAGGAGAGGACATCGAAAAACTTACTCAGCATGGCAAAGGTTGTAACATTTAATGACCTAGAAACTTGTGTATAGCGGAAAATAACATAGACATAGTGAGCATTTCATTAAGAATAGATTCCTAATGAGCATAGCAAGAGTGCTTGGATGGAGAGAGCAACAAAATCATAACACCTAGTTAGATAGGTATGAAAAATACTTCAAAGAGAGAAAGAAATTAAGCTATTGACAACAGTTGAGGACCGGATTTACATGGAGCCGGTCCCCCCTCAAAAAGGCTTTGTATTATAGGTTTTCCCCCATCAAGGGAAACATTTTACAATACAATACTTTGTGTTCCTTTAATAACTTGCTGGTGCAATGAAGATGGAAGCTTCAAGCATCAAGCTTACACTGAAAACACAACATCAATTCCCTCATGGTCTCAGACCCAAGACCTCACACACCTTCGAAGATGGTGAGAGCTAGCGGGGTATGAGAGTAGATCGAGCGGAAGGAGTATTCTTACGAGAAAGAAGTATGTCTCCTCACATAATCACTCTTAATAGCTTGTCATAGCTTAGTAATTAGCATGGTAGAGGAGATAAACATGCATTGAAGCTTGGCTCTTGGTTGGATTTGCATCACAAAGCCAAGAGTTGTTGGTGTAGGCCTCCCTTCTCACAAGCTTGGAGTAGATGATGAGCTTTCCATTAAAGCTTGAGAAGGAGATAGTCTTCTTTACTTCACACATGAGATTGTGTGAGTGTGTGTGTGATGATGCCTTGCAAAAATCAGCCCCCCCTCTCTCTCTTGGTCGACCCCTCTTGCTATTTGCTCATGGTGGCATCCTATTGGCCCCTACAAAGCTTAGCCAATGATAATTAAGAAGCATTAGTGGTAGCCTTCTGACATTGTCCCCCTTTCCCCTTTTGTGAGAGCTTTATGTATTTAAATAATGCAATTAAACTCTCATTGGACCTCTTAGTCTTCAGGCCAATAGGAATCAGGCAAGCCATTGGGCTGTTGAATGCTCATTGGACCCCTTGGGAGACTGTCCAATAGTCTTCTAGAGAGCTTAATCTCTATTGGTTCTTTTATCACGTGTTTTTAAATGAATTAAACTAAATTTACTCTAGCCTAATTCTCATTGGTCCACCTCTATGGCCATCCAATAGGATTTGAATGCACCTTGGGGGCAACTGGGCTAGGAAGCTGATATAAAGGCTTGAGCTCTTTTGTGCTTATTAGCAACAGCCTTTTGCCTTTGCTGTGAGATAGAGATAGCATCCTTAATCTTTTTAAAGATTCTTGTAGGTCTTGGCTATACTCATCTGCAGCGAAGATCTTCCCATGTACCTTAAGTAGCAGGGGACTTTTGGATCTTCCCTCAATTACTTCAAAAGGTACTTTTTCCGTGGAGGTATGTACAATATTATTGTAGGCTTACTCCACTAAGGGTAAGTACTTCTCCCATTGGGACCTTTGATCTACTTCCGTTACGTAGGCTTTTAGTAGATCAAGAATTGTTAGGTTATCTATTTCACTTTAGCCATCCATTTGAGGGTGATAGGCCAAAGAGAAGTTTAGCCTTGTCCCTAAATTCTCAAAGAGACCCTTCCAGAAATTACTAGTCATTCTAGGATCTCTATCCGACACTATGGACATTGACAAGCCATGGTACTTGAAGATTTGTGATATGAAGAGGGTTGCCATTTGATGGGCTTTGATAGTCTTTTTGATAGGTATAAAATGAGCTTGTTTGTTGAACCTGTCTACTATCGTCCATATTCCCGTATTGCCATGGATAGGCAATATAAGGATAAAATCCATGGATATGCTCTCCCATGGTGAATTAGGAATTAGCAAAGGTTGAAGCAATTCAGGTTTGGCATACCACACATTTAGAAACATACTCTTGTATGTTTGCTTTCATGGTAGGCCAATAGAAATATGTTTCTATCCCTTTTAGGGTAGACTGAATCCCTCTTTGCCCCGCATAAGGAGGAGCATGAGATTCATACATTACTGTCTCACGCAGTGAGTTAGTAACGCATAGTCTATTGCCATAGAGGAGATAACCATCTTGTAAGGTAAATGGTTCCTCTTTCTTCCCTAGTGTAAGGGCTGAAATCACATCTCTAAAATCGGGATCAATAGTGTACTCATCTATCATAGAAGATAGATCATTGTGAGTTGCTATGGAAACGGCATTCACTCTCGGCCGTCTTGAGAGTGCATCGGTTATGCTTGCCAACAATGTGAGCAATATGAAAATGAAATTGCGAAAGGAAATTTGCCCACCTCATTTGTTTGTCGGAGAGCTTAGTCTGCGTCATGAAGTACTTAAGGCTTTGGTGATCCGTTTGCAAAATGAAAGGAGTCCCCTATAAATAGTGCTTCCATGAGTCTAAGGCATGTAGAACTACGAGGAGTTCCTTTTCATATATGCCTAGAGTTGCTCAACAAGGTCGAGCCTTCAACTTTCATAGAATATGGAGTGCCCTTCTTGGAGCAAAACAGCTCCAAGGTAATCACCACAAGCGTCATATTGGACCTCAAATGGCTTTGAGAGATCCGGCAATGTAAGCACAGGTTGAGAGATAAGCTTTTCTTTAAGCTTTTCAAAAGCATTGTTCTCCTTGGCAGACCATGTGTACCTAGCGTTTTTCTTTGTTAGGTCATGTAATGGTCCCGCAATTTGTGAGAACTTTTCTATGAAGCATCTATAATATGCACACATACCTATAAAGCTTCTTAGTTCATGTAGATTCCTTGGATTAGGCCATCCTTTTATTACCTCTAGCTTTGATGGATCTATTTGGATGCCATCTTGAGAGATAATGTGACCTAAATACTGAATCTCTTGTAAGAAGAACTCACTTTTCTTTCGATCAATATAAAGTTTATTCTCTTGTAAGACTTGAAATATTACCTAGAGGTGTTACTTGTGTTCGTCTAGTGAATTAGAGTAGATGATTATATCATCAAAGAACACTCCAATATTAGGTTGGGTGAGGCCTGAGTAGCTTCTCCATCAAGCGGTTAAATGTGGCTGGTGCATTGGTCAAGCCAAAAGGCATGACAATGTATTCGTAAAGACTAACGTAGTGCGAAATGCGATCTTCACAATGTCTTGATCAACTATCCTTATTTGATGGTAGCCACTTTTTAGGTCAATCCTACTAAAGTAGATCGACCCTTGTAGCTTATCAAATAGGTCTTCTACACATGGAACGGGAAACCTATTCTTGATTGTGATCCTATTTAGTGCTCTATAGTCGACACACATACAATATGTGCCGTCTTTCTTTGGCACTAATAACACGGGTGAACAAAATGGAGATAAGCTAGGCCTAACCATGCCCTTCTCAACTAACTCATGCAAGGACTGAAATCACATCTTTAAAATTGGGATCAATAGTGTACTCATCTATCATAGAAGATAGATCATTGTGAGTTGCTATGGAAACCGCATTCACTCTCGACCGTCTTGAGAGTGCATTGGTTATGCTTGCCAACAATGTGAGCAATATAAAAACGAAATTGCGAAAGGAAATTTGCCCACCTCATTTGTTTGTCGGAGAGCTTAGTCTGCGTCATGAAGTACTTAAGGCTTTGGTGACCCGTCTGCAGAATGAAAGGAGTCCCCAATAAATAGTGCTTCCACGAGTCTAAGGCATGTAGAACTACGAGGAGTTCCTTTTCATATATGCCTAGAGCTTGCTCAACAAGGTCGAGCCTTCAACTTTCATAGGCTATGGCGTGCCCTTCTTGGAGCAAAACAGCTCCAAGGCAATCACCACAAGCATCATATTCAACCTCAAATGGCTTTGAGAGATCCGGTAGTGTAAGCACAGGTTGAGAGATAAGCTTTTCTTTAAGCTTTTCAAAAGCATTGTTCTCCTTGGCAGACCATGTGTACCTAGCGTTTTTCTTTGTTAGGTCATGTAATGATCTCGCAATTTGTGAGAACTTTTCTATGAAGTGTCTATAATATGCACACACACCTATAAAGCTTCTTAGTTCATGTAGATTCCTTGGATTAGGCCATCCTTTTATTACCTCTAGCTCTGATGGATCCATTTGGATGCCATCTTGAGAGATAATGTGACCTAAATACTGAATCTCTTGTAAGAAGAACTCACTTTTCTTTCGATCAATATAAAGTATTACCTAGAGGTGTTGCTTGTGTTCGTCTAGTGAATTAGAGTAGATGATTATATCATCAAAGAACACTCGAGTATTAGGTTCGGTGAGGCCTGAGTAGCTTCTCCATCAAGCGGTTAAATGTGGATGGTGCATTGGTCAAGCCAAAAGGCATGACAATGTATTCGTAAAGACCAAACGTAGTGCGAAATGCGGTCTTTACAATGTCTTGATCAACTATCCTTATTTGATGGTAGCCACTTTTTAGGTCAATCCTACTGAAGTAGGTCAACCCTTGTAGCTTATCAAATAGGTCTTCTACTCGTGGAACGGGAAACCTATTCTTGATAGTGATCCTATTTAGTGCTCTATAGTCGACACACATACGATATGTGCCGTCTTTCTTTTGCACTAATAACACGGGTGAACAAAATGGAGATGAGCTAGCCCTAACCATGCCCTTCTCAACTAACTCATGCACTTGCCGCATAATCTCCTCTTGTTGAGCTTGAGAAACTCTATAAGGAGGTTTATTAGGCGGCGAACTTCCTGGAAGAAGTTCAATTGCATGTTCATCATTGCCTCGTTTAGGAGGTAGTTCACAAGGGATGTCGTCAATAAAAACATCTTGAAATCCCTTGAGAAAATTGGATAACTCTGACTCCTTGTGATTGTTATATTTTCTTTTGCTAAAGCATTAGGTTCATTTTTAGAATCTTTGGCAAAAATCATGTACACGGAAATAGAGCTCTTTATTGACTTATTAAAAGCTTGCGTATGTACAATGGGTATGGTGTTACCCAACTCCTTAACATCTATGTACATATCTTTTCCCCTGAACCTAAAGTAGATTTGCCTTTTAGGGAATTCAACATTGGCAACCATGCGATCAAACCATGGTGCCTCTAGGATTACATCCTCGTGCTAAGAAGAGAGATAAAGAAGTCTTTCTTGTCCACATAGCTTTGGACATGGAGCCTCAATTTCCCAATTAAGGGAGTGACTGAGGCTTCTTGCCCCTTGAAAGCACCATTGGCGGGTAGGACATCTCCCATCTCATAGGCTTGGATGCCTAACTTGGTGGCCAACTCTATGGATATGAAAATTGTGAGTAGAAACAGGGTCAAAGAGAATAAAAGCATCATGTTCTCTTACCTTTCCCCAAGCATGGCATAGAGGAGATCCTTTGTGGTGAGCATCCTCTTCTTGGATTTCGACCAAGGTAGCTCTAGGAGGCTCATTTCGTGTATTCTTGTGGGGACAAGCACGATAGGCATGCCCTTGCTCCCCGCACTTGAAACAGCGGTTATCTTTACGATAACACTCAAGCTCTTCAGGAGAGAGTTTATTTTTGCCTTTATAAACTCCCTTCTCCTTAGCTTTGTTGTTGGCGTTGCCTTTAGGAGACGTTTGGACATTGTCCTTCCCCTAGGGCTCGTTATTACGGTCCTTGTTCTCCATGGGCTTAAGATTTCTCTTAGCCCCTTGTTGGAAATTGATGCATGAGGCCACCATGGTATGGTGTATGACCACATATATGGTGCTTGGCCTTTGGGAGTTGACATACTCCGCCATATCTTCAGTTAAACCCGCACAAAATTGTTGTTTTTGCTCTCCAAAATCCATCTTTTTGAAGAGAGTGGCTTTGAGATGTAAGTCCCAAAACTTGTCTACATATTTGTGAATAGATTCGTAGGGAGAGAGCTTCAAGCTTCACCATTTGGTGAGTACTTTGTCTTTGGCGTCAGTAGCCAAAAACTGCTTCATGATGGAAGCTCTTAAAGATTTCCATGTTCGTGGAGCTTCATTGTTTGCCCGTAGGCTAGACCACCATTGCCTGGTGGACTTTTGAAAATGCATAGGTACATGGCGTAGCTTAGAGGACTCTGTGAAGCCCTCATCTCCAAACACCGCATCGAAGTTTTGAATGAAGGCCAAGACTTTGTCCGTAGCACCAAAGGTCCCATCGTAGGTAAGGAAAGAGATGTTCTTTCCTCCCTCTTTGAACTTTTTGAGCTTGGACGACCTCTTCCATGTGGCATAGGATTTTGTATGGCCTCTTCTTTTTGGTGGTTCGAAAGTTGCACCATCACTTTCTTCAGAAGAGGAAGAATTTGAGGAGGATGGAGAAGAGGATGACCTCTTTCTTGCCTTTTTGTTCCCTTGTTCCTCCTTGTCTGCACCATCACTTTCTTCATAAGAGCAAGAGGATGAAGAAGAAGGAGAAGAGGGTGACCTCTTTCTTGCCTTTTTCTTCTCTTGTTTTATGCCATCCCTCTTTGAATTATGGTGTAGAGAAGTGTGCGATGGTCTTCTTTGTTAAGGGGGTGTTGGAGAGCTTTTTGCCCGCCATCTTCATGGAGCCATCTCCATCGAGGTGGTAGGAGACTCACTTCTTTCTCTCTTTTGGCATGCTTCATATGGAGTCAAAGCTTTCATAGGACACCTGTTAAGTACATAAGTGGCACACATGATGGCCTCAAGCCAAAACAAATGCGGCAAAGCTTGACTCTTGACCATACACGTGCCATTTTCATAAGTGACCTATTTTTCCTCTCAGCAACACCATTTTGATGAGGCGTATAAGGCATTGTACATTGGTGTTTTATCCCACGACTAGCCCCCCCCCGATCAGAACGCAGGGTGCCCATAGTACATTTCATGACATTTTCAGCCATAGCCAGAAATTGTTTGAAGCACATAAAAACTTCGGACTTCGCTTTAAGCGGATACACCCATGCATGCTTGGAATAGTAAGCTGCATCTTTTTCTTTGTCTAGCTCAACCTGCAAGTTTGTTTGGTTGCTTAGAAGTTCCTGAACCTCCTGTTGTAGCCGTTGATTTATTCCTCTCACTTTCAATGCTTCTTCTTTTGTATCCTCTAGGTCCATCTCCAATAGGCCACTAATAGCTTTTTGACATTTGAATTGCAGCTTTAGATGCTCTAGGTGTTCTTCAATATCAAAGGACTAGATGTGTTTATCTCCACCCTCGATTATTACTCTTGTACGAGGAGACATTGGTTCTCTTTCTGATGTATTTGGTTTGCGTGAGGTGCCAACTTCTAGATCTCTAACTTTTGGCACTTCTTTAGGCTTCTCTTGCTCTTGTTTTTTATCAACAGGGGGAGCTTGCTCTGTCTTTTTAGAATCTTTCACTTTGTTGTCTTCTTGCTTCTCTATAGGAATTTGTTGTAGAGAGGTCGCAATTTCTTTTGTTGTTGTTGTCTCTTTGTCCTCATTAACTTGTTGCTCTAGAGGTGGCAGTTCTTGAGCATTGTTTTGCATCTCAACTGCACCCTATGTCTTTTTTGCAGAAGGATTAGTGGTTGGCTTGGGGGAGAGTGGTGGCACTGTTTTTGAGTGAAACTCTAGAGGTTCCACCCTCGTCTCCTCCCTTGGCGGTTCCCTATCATCCATTTCTTTTCTCTTGGACTTAGAGGAGTCGTCCAAGGATTGGAGTTCACTAATTTATTACTTCTTGGACTCCTCGTGAGCTCGTTGTTCTGCCTTCCGCTTAAGCACATTATGGATATGTTGTGGCATGGTGCCCGCAATCTCCACATTAGCTGCTATTTTCCTCCTTTGTATTGCTTTATTTTTTCTATTCTTTCCACTTTTCTTTGCTCTAGTGGCTTCAACTCCAAGATTTTTCTTCTCCTCAGCTAGCTTATGTGCTCTTTCTTCTCTTAGCCTTTGAGCCTCTTTCATAGATCTTTTTGTTTGAGAGATCAAAATTGGTTCTCTTTGCTCTCGATTGACGTTTTACTCGTACTAGAGGGATGATGATGTCCTCCTCCTTTTCATCTTCCTCATCACTTGTGGACTAAAATTATGAGGGTGCATCACTGTTGCGGGCCTTGATTTCACCCCACTGAACTCGATCTTTGTTTTCGTTTCTTCACTATCAGATGTCTTTCTTCGAGGGCTTTGTCCTCTTGTTTGCTTTTTGCATGCACAATAAAGGGTTCTACCACTAGCCGGACTGCATGCTTTGACTTGTGTAATAGATCCAGTTGAGACTCTGCTTCTTGTGGCAATTGGTCCATCATTCCAAGTGCTTGATAGGCAATCCTAGTTAGCAATGGCCCTCTGTTCATGTAAGTCTTGTTCTGCTCACTGCTCTTGAGGTTGGCCTCGACCAGATTTTCAAGGATATATGTCCCCAAGTCATAGCGGACCACCCTTTGCTCTAAAAGCTGTTGGGGTAAAGCCCCATGTGGCCGGCTAGGCCAGGTGCCCGTCCACTATACTTATTCATTATGTACATAATATAATAAGGGGGACTCCTATGTAGAGAGTGAGTTTTAGCCCCTGCAAACACAAGGTCTCCTCTTCTCCTCTCTTCTCCATTGCTGCACACACTCACACATATGCTCTTGCTTGTGCACTTCAAGTGGTATCAGAGCTCATGCATTGGGAGCACCATTGGAGCTCAACGAAGAAGCAGGCAGAGAAGCAGCAAAAATTGCAGCACATTTTTGCAGATCTATTTTGACCTATCAAAACGTCTTCATTCAAGCCGATGCTCACTCTCAATGACCGGTTATTTGTCCTTTTCAACTTTGCAGAAGAAAGTTTTCTCAAAATCTTCACCAATTTTGAGATATGTCTCTTAGATTGCCGGCACGTCTAGGATATACAACTACAGATTTTTTCAGATTTTTTTCAACTTGTAAAAACAACACATTTCAAGTCTATTTCCAATCATTTTTGCGTGGTCTACAACTTTGCAGAAGAAAGTTTCTGCAAATTCTGAACGGTTTTGGAGATATGGGCTGACCGGCTAGAGGGTATTCGAAAAGTTGAAGATTATGTATGCCTATTGTGGTGATTTGCTACATTTGGAGAGCTCGGATTGAGCTTTGTCATTCTCTTGTTTTGCGCATTGATGTTTTGCTCTCAGTGAAGAGAGTGTGGGTTGATATTTTCAACAAAGTTATGCGCATATGTTGAGAACACTTTGTGGATGTATGCATTCTTGTGGACTCTCAGGATTTGAGAGTGGATTCATCACAGGTTATGTACATTGACTTGTGCGATTAAGCAGATTTCAAGAGTGTGGTGCACAGATTTGCAGAGTGTTTTGCAAGCATTTTTAGCATGATTGAGAGCTGAATTTTTAGCTGATTCGGATGCTCATTTCGTACACATTTGGTACATGCTTGATGCTTGTTTATATTGCCATGTGGATGCACATGATGTGCGCTTTTTTGCGGATGATATTCTTCACCTTGCAATGGCATATGTGGGCTGATTCTCAACTATTTTGAGCATCAATTTGTGCCATATTTTGGTTGGCTTGCATCCAAGTTTATGCTAGTATATGCCTCGCTTGTAGAGTGCGGTTGATGCACTTTGTGTTTCGGATTACAGGATTGTTTTCCAAGTTAGGGAGTTGAGACTTTGGGGCAGCTCATGTATGCTTGAGTGTGGATTTTGTGCATGATTTGCTCATGGTTTTGAGCATGTTTATGACATGTATGGTTATTATGGTTAGATAGCCAAATACTGCTGAAACTCTATCGGATTTTTCTTGCGAGTTTATTTGTTTATGTGCATGGTTTGCAATCGTGTTTTGAATGCATTTGGCACTCAGTGGTTGTTCTGCCATAGTGTTTTGGCATCACATTGTGAGAGTGTTTGCTCACTAGAGTACGTCATTTGACATATATGTGGTAATATCGTTAGAAAGGAGATTGCTGATGATAGTCTCATCGGTTATCACATAGTGCTCTTGGATTAGAGCGGGTTTTTTTTGGCATCATTTGAGCGGTTTTGCTCATTTTGTTTCGTTACATTGATTGTCATATTTGCTGATACTTCTCTTAGACAACTTATGCTAGCTTATTTGTATTTTGATAGTACTTGGTGTATGAGTTAGCCAGGCTTTGGCTATTGTCAGTTGATCGATTTGTGCTTGGTCTTGTCACAGGTTATCGCCATGGATTTGGCATGTACATCATTGTCAGGGTTTGTGTTTTTCCATACAAAGTTTGATGGTTCAAACTTTGAGCATTCGAAAGCAGGTATGCATGATGCATTGACTCAGTTGGGCCAAGTGTTGCCACTACAGAGCATGGATGCTAGGCCAGAGTCTATGATGACTGACGATGAGTGGGAGGACTTGGATGAGCTTGCACGTTCGACGATCAGGTTACACCTTGGTGAGTCTGTCTATCACAGTCGATGGATGAGACAACACGGGAGACAACACAAGAGGGATGCTATCACTTTGGATGACGTGGGAGCAAATGTAGCGTATATGGCTACGCATGACGGAGATGTTGACTTTGCTTCCATGTTTACTCTTGAATTTCTTATGTCGGTTTTTGACGACACATTACCTTCGCATTGGATACTAGATGTGAGTGCTAGATTTCATGTCACGCCAAGTCGTGAGTGGTTTAGCACATATGCTAGTGGTATGCTTGGACATGTGTGTCTAGTTGATGGTTCAATGCATGACATAGTTGGTGCAGGAGATGTCAGATTATTGTTACTGAGTGGTGCATCATTTGTGTTGCAAGATGTACGCCATGTGCTAGGTTTTACGTAGAGCTTGATCTCTGTGAGTCAGTTACGAGATAGCGGATGCCAAGTAGTGCTAGATGAGCACAGTTTCAAATTGCATCGTGGACAACTAGTCATAGTGAGAGGTGTTAGTGTTAGCATGATTCATGCGATGCAAGTACGTCACGCACGAGACATCACAATCTTTGTGAGTATGTAGCCATGCAGAGAGACGAGGCATGTCTCCTTTGCGGATAGGTTGCATGATGCTCCAGTTTGTGAGCATGTTAAGCTAGTTGTGCAGGCAGTTGTGCAGCAGGGCATGTCATTCGTGGATACGATGATGGATATGGATGGCTTGAGTGTTGATGATTCAACGGTGATTCAGTCATTCATGGATATGTTTAGGCCAAAGGCTGATGTGTGTGAGTAAGAGCTAGGAATTGCTCTTGCCACACAGGGTTCAGGACAGACAGATGCTCTTGGTGCGCATGTGACATGTGATGGACACGAGGATGGATTCCAGGGATCGGAGTTCGGGTGTCAAGGTGATTTTCATGAGTGGAGTTTTGAGCCAGATTTGACCGAGATGGTGAGATTGGCAGATATTGCTAGGATTGCATCAACATTCGGGAGTCTCATGTACGAGATACTCATCTCGAGACCCGAGATTGCATTTGTGATAGGTGCATTTGCAGTGGGAGAAGTTTGTCATGCAGTGACTGACGTTGGGCTTGAGCATAGGGGCACTTTGCAGCGTATGGTGAGATACCTGCAGGATGTGTGCAGCTTTGGTGAGGAGTATGGTGTCGATTGCCCTATACTTCCTCTACAATTAGAGCTGGATTCACATAGATTGAGTGAGCCAGTGGGCGTTGGCTGAGGTCATACTTGTGGTGGGCTTGTACATGTTTTCTTTTCTCTCTCACGGCCACATTGGCCTTTATGTGGGAGGTTGTTGGTGTAAAGCCCCATGTGGCCTGTTAGACCAGGCGCCCGCCCACTATACTTATTCATTATGTACATAATAGAATAAGGGGGCTCACATGTAGAGAGTGAGTTTTAGCCCCTATAAACACAAGGTCTCCTCTTCTCCTCTCTTCTCCATTGCTGCACACACTCACACACACGCTCTCGCTCGCGCACTTCAAAAGCCCCATGGCCATTACCACTCCAATGTGCATATTAGGCTTTGTGTACCTTGGCGGCTTCTGTACCTTGAGATGTTGGGATATCAGTCGTAGTGGCATTTCAATCTTTGAATAGACCAAATCCTTGTAGGTGAACTTATTCCCTTATTGCTCAACGAATGCTTTGTCGTTATCAATGGCCTTTGTCTTAAGCAGGAGTTTATGGTTTCCCGGTGGTAGATGCAAAGTTTGGTTGATTAGATCATTGGTGATCCGAACCTTCATCATCTCTCCGTCTTTGTCAGTTAAGGTGGCCTCGCCATTGTACTGAATTGAGCTCATTAGCTCATGTGCTCTCTGAAAATTTGTTCCCCATGGCTGTAGTTTGAAGAAAGTGTCCATCTATAGACACCTGTATCCCTCAATGACTTCTTGTTGCTAGTGCAATGTCCAGAGTTCTCTTGGAAAAGTGGTAGTCTTTACTTTTGTGCCATCTGCAACCTCAAATATTCCAATAAAGATATTTTTTGGTATCTTTTCCAACTCCTCCTTTGATACATGGGCTTTTTCATTCGATGAGATCTCCACCACCTGGTAGGGGGGAGCTTCCCAATGCTTCCTTGGTCGTTTGCGAGGCATCCTTTGAAATCAATGCAAAGTGTGTATCTGATGTGGCCTGTGGCAAGTCGGGCAGCTCTAGGTCACAAAGTCTCTCTCTCTCTCTCTCTAAAAGAGGTAATCTGCAAATGAGGTTTGATTTTCCCCCTTTGCCTATATGTGCCCGATTAGTCCTAATGTATTGTGCATTCTTACCTTATTTGTCCACCTTTTGCATGTCATACCACCTGTGGCTCAGACGTCTCGTCATTTGGACACATGGTCGTTAACCGGTCACGATTTTGTAGTTCTGGTCCATTGTAAGTTGGCCCAAATTTTGTAATGTCCCAAATCCATCCATATTTGACATGCTCAAAGCTCTTGCTGTGTAGGTTTCGCGTTCGCTTTCAAAACATGAACCCAAATTTCTTGGCTCTGTTTATTATTATTTTATCTTTATTAGGTTAAAAAGTAAGAAAATCATTGAAAATTATTATTAATTGGCCAAAAATTTTGCCAAAATTATTTCTCACACTCGTATGTACATACTCTCACTCTAGGCATCTCACCCGTTGACATTTGACAATATGGCTCAGTACTATGCATGTTAAGAGCAAAATTATGTTGAAAGTCGATAACAAAGTAAAAATTTAAGCAACAAAACACACTTTATTAAGTGTACTCGTTTGTGCAATGTGCATGGGCGAAAACAACATGGCTATGCAAGGCCATAAAATGTGGCCCTATCATGCTTATGGAAGAGATTATTGGGTAACACAATGTTGTGCAAAATGAGGGTACTGAACCAATTGTTTAGTGGTTTTGATTGGCGATGTTACATCTATGTTGCGTTTGCCAACAGAAGATGTTGAAGTCAAATTGCTTGCTCTTTGATGTTTGGTTGCGTGAGTACCAGGGGTTGTTGTTCTTTGTGCTTTTCTGAGCTCTAGGTACCCACTCTAAGGTTGGATTGAGAAAATGAGAAGATGATTGATGGTTTGATCCTTTTGGTCTCCATTGCCATGTTAGTTTTTTGGCAGGCATTGACTTCTCCCGTTGACATTTGGGAATCCATTTGTAGTTGTTGAAGCTTGATGAAGCATGGATTTGTTGTGTGGAATTACGCCTCCCTTTGGGATGATGATTAGATGTTTTGGAAATCTTGAAGCTAGACTTCGTTGAGTTGAAAGAGTGATTTGAAGCAATGCTTTGGGTATCCATATTTGTTGTGGCTCCATGGCCATGATTGACTTTTTGGCCCAAATCCATTGAACCATTTTTTCACGAGTGCTTGTAGATTGTTGTTGTTGAAGATCTGGATGTGGTTCTTTCGTCACCAATTCTTTGGACTACGGTTGTACATTCCAAATATGATATGTTTGTGTCAAGGGTGTAATATAATTTATACCCTTGAGATTGTACTTCAAAGTGTCATCTTGCCACCTTGGAATTGCCTTGTAAGTGCACATCCATGAAACTCCCAAGATAATTTCCTCATTAAGGTCCATATCAGCCATATTAACGTCAAATTGATGTGGACAGTGGTTATCGTCGATGCTAATTGAGATATTGGCATGTTCCAAAATAACCATTGTTCCTTTGTTGGTTGCCTTTAGCTCAACCTGGACCAGCTTTATCATGGAGTTCGATAGTTTGAGGTAAGTCAAATACCTCATAGCATTGACACACACCCTAATGTCTACAAGTGCTCTTTTTGTCATGTTGTCAGCTAGTTGGACACTGTCTCGGGCATCCATTCCTCCAAGCCAACTTTGCTTAGTTGGATTGCTGCAATAGGAGGAGGAGATGCTGCAACTTATGGTAGTGGGTTTGGATTTCTTCATTCTTTGCACCTTAAAATGTGCATCTGAGCTTCCTCCTGTGCTTGTTCATTGATTGCTTGAGCTTTTGTTTTCCTATTGCTTGGGGATTTTATTTTTGCGAGATTTCATTTTTGATCTTTTACAATTGTAACTTATTTGTGAAGCCAATGCTCGCATTACACTAATGATATCTTTAAATATCATTGTGACATGAGAAAAGTCTATACTACATAGTGCAATCCTTCAATTACCAAACAATTATATGTCATATGAAAGCAAGCCTATGCTTAAGCAAAATGTAACTTAAAAAAAGCACTATTTGTATTTATTTTTGAGCTTGACATAAAATTTAAATATTAAATTTTTGTCCATAGTCTCCTTTGTACAAAACCTTTTTTTTCAAAAAAAAATCAGTGCACCCTTTCCTTGGCTCCCACATGGGATTTTCATCACATAATATATTTTTCCAAAAATCCATCCACCACATCTTGGGCTCCCACATGGGATTTAAGGATTTTCTTACACATGAATTGAAACACATTCTCAATAGTGTCAAAGTAATTGAACTAAATATCACACTACATAGGAAACCTCCAATCACATAACCTAATAACATGATTACCAAAAGGCCATGTCTACATTATGTGGCCATCATGTACAAAACAACACCAACGAAAACATAAAAATGCAATGTATAGAGAGAGTACCCTACCGAATCAACTTAAGAACCCTCTAAACCAAACTACATTCCAAGCCCTTGTATGTCATGCATCTCAAACCACACAATCACCAAAATGCCATGTTCATGTCATATGGCTGCCATGTACATAAAATGCATAAATCAAAACATCAAAATGCAATTTCTAAAGAGAAACCCATAAACCATGTGCATCCCACAATCAACATTTCACAGGTCCACATTCCATGTCAGACAAACATCTCTCATAGAGCTCATCATCTAGCTCTAGACACATGCAGTGCCTCATATCCTCTGCTCAAGCTTGTTGACCCAAACCACCACATCCCGCAAACAAGCCCAAAACATAGTCGTAAGGCTTAGTAAATGTAGCTAGCAACCACATGTCCATATAAAAAGTCAATTACAAACCTCTTGTAAACACACATACCGCACAACATTGATTATTGTCACACATTGGACTAGTCTTACCGAAAGAACAAAGAAGACCTCTCTGCTCCGTCTCTAAGATTAACACCATCAATCTCTGTGGGGAAGACTAAATCATCCATCATGTAGCTACAGTTTGCTGGAAACAATCTATCATAGTGTGGCACGGGATGCCCAACACGATACCAAAGACACATGGTAAGATCAAGTACTTGCATATGAATAACTCATAGAATGAATGAATTTGTTACAATGTTGTTAGTTGTGAAATTAAACAAGGAAACTAAGTTTGTTATCTCACCGCCTCTCTAGTGAGAGGATGTCAATAGGCCTTCTTATTGCACATAATGGTTCATGTACGTAGTAGCACAAGCCCTACCCTCATAGAATTTGCAATAAAATCTCCAATTTGCTCTACCATACACATACATGGTGATCAAAACCCCTCATTAGCCAAAAACTCATGTGCAACACCCATGCACCCCGTCACTAGACCCCTGGAAAACGACTTCCATTTGGGAACACTCATGCCCTCTACAAAATAGATTGATGGTATGTCAACATACAATCATAGTTAGCTCTAGGTACTAGTCAAGAGAGTAGTTAGCTCTAGGTACTAGTCAAGAGAGTAGGTACTTATCAAATGGGATTGGTCCTAGACCATCCACAAGCAAACTTGTGGGAAAATATGAAAGAGAAGCCTAACAACCTCACGACACGGCACGCCATCTCTATTGTATAGATTTGTATTTTGTGTTGCAAAAAATTTGTTGATGCTAAAAGAAAATCAAACATCAATCACGTTTAGAAATCTTAGAACTTTGCAACATAGCATGCAAATAAGAAAGCACTACCCAAATCTACCTATTAAAAGCAAACTTATCAATTTGGGAGATATCCACAAGCAAAACATCAACAATTGTTTGGTATTGGAACCCTGCAATCATTATCCCAGTAAGAATTGAAGTAGGAACCAAAGAACACACATTTGCAAACATTGTTTTAAAACTTAGCAAAAAATCATGTAATAGGCCTTCTCTCCCAAGACTCGCGTCCAAGTGAGGACTCCACAACAAACGACGTAGCATGGACCAATGAGGATGTAGTGGGCACCTTAGAGGAGGGTGCCACAAGAGGTGTAGTGTCTGCCAAAGAGGACATGATAGGCTCTCTAGATGCATTGTAGATGTACCAGGAGGATCCATTTTTCCTTTTCCCTTCTTGAGTGCATTGGTTGCTTGTGATGTAGCTTGAGAGCCACTCCCAATGATGTTTTAAGTAGCTCCTTTGAGAGATGGGAGGGATCTTGTATCTCCTATAAGTACTCATCACTCTCATTTTGAAACCCTTCTTTCAACAACCATAAATCACAATGTGACTTATGTTAGCACTAAAGTAATATGTTCAAACTCAAGAAAACAAGAGCCACAAGTGATGAAGTGCATACTCTCCCGTAACTCTATCTCCTGGTTTGGATAACTCTCAAGGGATAATTCAGCCACCAAGGGCAAATATTTGCCTCTCACATGGTCACATTCCTCTCAAGCAAAGAGGGAGAATTTATTGTATTCTCATCACGAACATTTATCCACTCTCTAGTGAATAATGGGGTGGAATCCAATTGCTTCTCCTCTATGCATTGAACAGTCCATTTACACAATTTTTAGAGCACCATCCTTTTGTAAGAAACACATGCAAAACAAACTCAAAAGCAATCAACATATTAAAGAAGACATATACCATATAAAAACTTTGCCAGAGTCTCCTTTGTATAAAGATCACTTTCTCAAAAAAAACCATAGACCCTATATAGGGCTCCCACATGGGATTCTAGGATTTAATGATATTGGGCAAACCATCAAACAACCTTGTCCACCTCATGTTGGGCTTCCACGTGGGATTTAAGGATTTTCTAGTACCAAAGTCCAAAACATTCCCAAAATTTCTAGTACCAAAGTCCAACACATTCTCAACAATGCAAACCATCACACAATGACACGTTAAAGATGCAAACCTGTAAATAACTCTCTTTGCTGAAAACACAAGTTATGGCATCTTTTCACTAGTGTCAAAAGACTTCACCGCATCCATGAGGCAAAGAAAATCCTACACACAGAGTAACAAGAAAAAACCATTCTCAAGTTAATCTTGCGCGGAACGAAAACCATCTATACTTAATTAAACACAATGCTTAAATGCCTACCTGCAAAATATGATTTTTCATGCTAATCTTGTAGAATAAATCAAAGGAATTCAGAAGTTGTGGTCCTTCTACTTGCAGCCTTTCAATCATAAATGTAGCCTCCCCATGCAAGTGAGCCCAATAAGTTTCCTTCTTCATATAACTCTAAAACAGTTTATAGTCTCCAAAATGAGGATATTGTGGATCTTTAGACTTAGTGGGACTCATTAGGTGTAAAATTATCTTCTTTCTACAATAAATTACATCATATCAAACAAGAATATAGAAACATCCCACCAAGTATATTAGTATCAAGTGAAAAACAAGTGTTTGATTACCTCTCGGGAGTGATCTTTGATGATGTCAAACAATATAGCTTATCTCTAGCGATCTTCATCATGCCAGGTTCATCCCGTTTAATACTAAACATCAACTTAAAGAACTCATCCCCATTGAGAGGTTTGGCGATTGATAGGTACTTGTATCCCTTGTCTTTCAATCGCTCCTCCTCAACCTTAGTGGCCTTGTCTAGCCGCTTCTTCCTCTCAACATCATTTAGTCCAAGTGCATCAAGCTTTGCTTTTTATTTGGACATAAATGCATTGAACTCATCCTAATAGACAATACCTTATTGAAACTATGAAAAAGACTGACATTGCTCCAAAAACATGTAGTGTAGGTATCACCTTCCACACAAGTTGAGAGATCAATCCACATGGAGTGTTGTACCATGGTGCAACACCATGGTAGTACCTTGCCTCCATAGTCATTTCAACCCTTGCCCATTCTCTCATGGCAAATAAACACGCGCAAACAAAATTAGATAGTATCACAAGCATATGATCTTAAAAAATGTGGCTAGAGTCTCCTTTGTACCGAGACCACCTTTTCAAAAAATCCATCTACCCTATCAATCCCAAAAAAAACTGACCACCTTAAATGAGGCTCCCACGTTGGATTTAAGGCATTTTAATATCATCTTATAACTTTCTTACCAAAAAAGCCATCCACCCCATGTAGGGCTCCATAAGGAATTTAAGGATTTCCCGACATATATATATCCATTACAAACAATTGAAGCGTTCTCTTTTTGCAAGTCTTATAAAACAAAAACAAAACAAACCTTAAAAAAAAATATAAATCTCAAATCACCTTTTAGTACTTAACATAGAGAATTCAAACAACCGCTGCATAATGTTACCATATACATGTGGTAGTGATGTGTGTGAACACACTAGGACCGCCGGGGCATTTTCCCCTCTTTAGGAGGTTTTTTCCCCCGTGCATTGTATATACGCCCATCACTCTAGGGCTATCTATCTTTCATTGCACACTAAGTTATACACTCTCTATTGTGTGCCTGGAGCTTCCTTCGTCTTCTCCAAGCTGTGTGTGTTTCTCTACAACCCTAATTCCAACAATTGGTATCAGAGTAGGTTGCATCCTCCAGGGCTTAGTCGCCCAGCTGCTCCAGTACATGCCTGCTCACTTTCTCCGATTTCAGTGAGCTTTGGCGAGCGTTCGTAGGTCGACAAATACTTCGGGCAAGCTCATAGAGCTTGGTCTGCTCAGATTTTTTATTTGGGCTCATTTCGGCCTCCGTTTCCACTACAGACAGTACTGCACAGGCTATATCGTCATTTTATGCAGAATTTTTGTCAGTGCCGTTTTTTGCATAACAGGTGCCTTATAGTCTTCTACGGTTGTTCTTCATCCATTTCTCCTATTTTCGGACAGTTTTCACATCAGGTGCAGCATTTACCATGGCTGACAACAACAACACAGATGTGTTCAAGATGTTTGCTGCTGAGGACAGGTTGGATGGAGACAACTACCCTATGTGCGCTTATATGATGCAACATGTTCCTGTGTCAAAGGGCGTTTGGAACATTGTGCAGGGCATTGATGTACGTCCTGGTTCTGAGGATGTAGGCGATGTTGAG